>NC_134499.1:40311545-40399045 GCF_040206685.1 Ascaphus truei
ACCTTGTCTCCGGAAACTCTATTAAACAGTTTGCGGAATTAAAAGACAAAAAGGGGCTCTTGAACTCTGAATGTTTCAGATATTTGCAATTTAAACATTTTATAGCACAGATCCACAATGCGCAACGACCCTCCACCACCATGGGATATGAATCCCTTTTCTCTTCTAGGTACCTAAAGGTCTTATTTCTACTATATATCAGACACTGCTATGCCAAAACCTTAGCTGTAAAAGTTCATATATGTTGAAGTGGGAGGAGGAACTGGGGGAGACGGATGATGATGATGATGATGATGATGATGATGATGATGATGATGATATCATCATCTGGTTGGCAGTAGCTGGGAGCTCCATATGCATGAGCCCAAAGGAGAATGCATATAATATACTATTCCGCTGGTATATGTCCTCCGTTAAAATGTACTCCATTAGCAACCTAAATTCTCAAGGAGGCTTTCTGGGATGCGACCAGAATGGATGTTTTTCTCATTGTCTCATATTTGGTGGCCCTGTCCTCTTGTAGTCCCATTTTGGAAAGATATTCTCACTCAGTGATTCTTTACTGGGCCTCTCACTGAGACCCGAGGCCAGGGAGTTGCTGCTGGGTAGACCAATCAAAGACCTACCTAGATATGAAAATAAGCTTATGGGCCACATCCTCACAGCTGCTAGATGTTGTGTGGCTGCCCTCTGGAGACAATCAAGAGTGACCCATCAGAATATGGTCATGTGCAGGATTTGACAAGTCTTCACCATGGAAAGGCTTGCGGCTTTTCGAAGTGAGAGAAGCAATCCATTTTCACAGGTATGGGCCCATGGATAGCTTCCGAGGGCAGAGGTGGGTTAAATATGGATGTAGCCCTCCTACAGACCCCTTGTCTTGATCCAGGTGGAACAAGGGTGGCGTTTGCCCCCCAGCCCTTTTGTAGATGGGACAGTCTCTTGCGATATGTTAGGTATTTTGTTCGGAAAGTAGCAGTGGTGACAGGACACCCCTATTACAGGATCCCGCTTTCTTTTTATGGGGGGGGGGGGGGGATTTGATGATTGTGCAACCTGATTGTTCCCATGCTCAATGGGTATGAATATATATTTCTGAATAAATGGCTGATCGGTCCCCCCATGTGCTGTATTCACACTATATCCGCTTTTGATTTTCTATACCCCTTAAAACAGTTTAAGAAAAAACAAACACTGAACTGGCATGTGTTAAATAGCTACAAATAACCCCAGTGTTTAGTTCCAATTGATTTTTGCTGCTCTTTGTCTGTAACAATCAACACTTGTACAGTATGCAGTTGTGATGGAGCAGTGACAAATTGTACATGCAGAATGGTCCATATACATGTTATGGCTGCAGAAATGAAAGGGGTTGAAAGTTATGTGTATTATAATGCAGAAGCCCTGTTATGGATATACGTTTTTTCCCTATGTCTAGGTATGTAGAGGATTAGCATAGGAACCTCACTCTATACAGAAAGAGAAAACTGAGGCACTCCGGAAGAAGCTGTTCTTCTGAACAGAGGAGTTGGCTGTCCTTGCAATTAAGATGGAGTAAGGAGGACCCCGACTGTCCGAAAACCACAATTGATGGGAGCACTTGGAATGTTTAGGTGAATAGTTTGGGGATTCCAGTAGATTGCAGCAGTTGATGAAGAGCACAGCCAGGGAAATCCAACTTCTGACGAAGAAGAAGGAAAAAATGCAAGCAACTCCAAAATTGCAATGAAGGTCAGGTTTATTGCAGGCTGAAAAGACACTAAAGGGACCACACGAACGCACCTACGCATTTCGTGCAACAGCACTTCATCAAGAATAGTTTGGGGAACAAATCTCTCATAGGAAATGCACTAACACTCGTCCTGTACTCGGGGAGAGATCTCTACCATAGGATATCAAACCCAGAATGAAAACAAATATAAAAAAAAATCTGGTCTAGACAGCAAATCCCTATGGGCCCAGGTTTGATAGGAAGATGCTGCTGTTGAGAGGAGCTAGGGATATTCCGTGGAAATATTACAGCGTGCAAGTTAAAGACTCAACACCACAAACTGTTCTTCTCACTGATTGTTTCATACGTTCGGGGAGACGGCTTTGTGCCGTCCAGTTTCCAGCGAGAGCCATGCAAGATTACAGATCGTGCCTGGTGATTCTGCTGCTTCCCGTTGAACTGAAAGACTGAGCCACTGATTGAGCCACCTGTGATGAAGCACAGATATCCTGAAAACCTGACCTGTTGGGGGGGGGGAGGTCTTGAGCTGAGAACCACTGACTTAATCTAATAAGGAATACGTAGCAGAAGAACAAAGTTCCATAAGAACGGTGCTCCAAAAATTGGTAACAAATCACGTAAACGTAGTGTTAAAGGTAAACTTGCTAGTAGAGAGAGAGTAATTATAGCGACATAGAGTCCATCCAACACGTAGTAACCACAGGTATATAGCTCATATTGAAGGAGGAATAAATCTGATGTCCTGGTTGATAATGCAGATGGGTAATGATGTAACAGCCCCTATGGTTCTCTTCCTATATGGACTGCCGCCCTAGAGCCTAAGTGTCCCTGTGGTGACAATGACAGCGATTCCCATATTGCTTGAAGGTATAATAGGGAATGGAAATACTCGCATATGGTCGCTGTTTCTTCCTCTGTTGGCGTGCCTCACGTGAAATAGCGACGCAGGTAATCCGAAGGAGGAAAGAAAAACCGGAGCACAGCCACGCAAAAAAGTCGATGTCCGAGGCTACAGCATAATGCTAACAAGGTCTTTAATAAATGGTTGACAACATGTTACAGACAGGCTAAAAAAGCTTACTCTTTGACCAAGCGCTACGTGTAGCGTGAAACGCATAAGAGTAAGCTTTTTTAGCCTGTCTGTGTACCATGTTGTTAACCATTTATTAGGTCTCGTTCATGGTGCTGGCTTCGGAGGGAGGGCGTGCTGCCGTGCAAGCTGCCGTGGGACACAATGTATTCAAATTGAATGCTGGTTGTCAGGGTAGCAGCTGCCCTGTCTCCAGAGCCCGGTTTCAATAAACAAACCAAGTAGTTTTTTGAAGCTGCAGCAGCGTCACTGGGACCTCGGCAGCCAATGAAATCATTCTTGAGAATGATTTCAAGACTGCAACTTGGATCCCTAACCTCAGGTCAGTAGCCCCGCCCCCTCCCCGCCTCCTCAACTCCTGAAAAAGTCTGCTGGGGAGGATTCACACACATCGCCCAGCAGACTGCCGCCCTCCCGAACGCCCGCCCTCGCGAACGCCCGCCCTCGCGAATGCCCGCCCTCCAACTCCTGCCTCTGGCACCCTGAACGGGGCCTTAAAGACCTTGTTAGCATTGTGCTGTAGCCCCGGACATCGACTTTTTTTGTATTGGTGTGCTCCGGTTTTTCTTTCCTTCTTCGGATTACCTGCTAATAAGGAATAAGTTTGTCTTGTTCAGGCTCCTTGTTGGTTGTCCAACCAAACAAAAGCATTTGAGCATTGCAGGATCGAACTGCAAAGTATGAATTCAGATGTATAAGAAAATGTTATTGCTCTTTGGCTGGGTATGAAGCCAATTTTTGGGGGGGAGGGGGGAAGGGGAGGCCCTGCAATAAGGAGCCTTGCAGTGTGTGTGAAAGCATCAAACCATATCTGGGACTTTCCAGGATCACAACCACACACTTAACTGTTGTCTGCTATGCTGGATCTGGTACAGTAAGTACAATAGTGCTTGAACAGATATTGCAATACATATCACAAAAGAATGGAAGTTAATTTATTTGCTTCTCCCCGTGTTGAATAGGGATTGTTGTTGGCCCACAGTATATGACTGCATTACAAATAGAACTGTTGTGTTTTAATAAAAATAGGTAAAGCTTACCCCAAATAGTTCTAATAACTTCTCTACTCTTTGCCTGCAACACACAAGTTCTGTACTGTATGTGGTTGTGATGGAACAGTGAAACACGTTAAGTGAAACATCATCCATAGTCTACACAAGTGGTGGCCAACTCCAGTCCTCAAAGGCTACAAACAAATCAGGTTTTCAGGATATCCTTGCTTAGCATAGGAGGCTTAATCAGTGGCTCCGTCAATGACTGGGCAGAAGCAGGGATATCCTGAAAACCTGACCAGTTAGTGGCCCTTGAGGACTGAAGTTGGCAGTTCAGAGGAAGTAAGAAGGACAACGACCGTCTCCATAGAGATCAAAACCCATGCTCGCTTAAATGAATGTATGTACATTGGGAAAATAAAAGCCCGTTATTGAAACAGGAATCTCTGACCTGCCTAAGTTGTATGTTGGGAGACTTCCGACCTTTTGACATTTGGTACATAAACATAGGTACACTTTATTTCCAACTGTATGTCAATGTGTGAGAGAGGCAAGTGACCCCAACAACAGAGGCACAATAACATGTACAATTTACTATAAGCAAAGAACACCCCCCCTCCCCCAGCCCCCACACACAGACTAGAAGTGATATTACATCCCTCCTGGCCAACTGATCATTAGCAGATAAGTCATCAATCTCCCAGCTGCTTTAATTAGCTAATGCTTCAGCAGCCACTGGCAGAAATAGGTGCCGCTTAATGTAATATGTACGGGACATAAACAGGTACAGTACCTGCTACATAGTTACAGTTGGAGGGTATGAGACTTCCAAACAATAGGGGAAGGAAGAAGTGTGGAAGTTCGAGAACCATACAATCTCAAACCCTGAATTCAAATATATATTGAATTATTTCAAATCCACACAATTCCTCAAATAAATGTTTCTATTGAAGTGTCCAAGTAGAATAGTAAGGAAGGTAAGAAAGTGCAACATATACTGTACCTATACTGCACAGCACATACTGTACCTATACTGCACATGGCCAAGTATCCCCAAGAAAAAGATAGAAAAAAGGACTATAAACAAATTGCCAATGTGGCACTTCCAGGTGCAGGGGGAGATGATGTTCTCACTGGGTGTAACATTTGCTGCTCTTGTGTGTCTCACATTGGCTGAAAATATCACCTGAAGTCCTTTATTATTAATAAAAAATATGAATTTCAAGATTGCATGTCACAATAATTAGACATATATATTAGGCTATTTCATGCAGTGATCCCGGCAGAGCAGTATGTTTCTGAGCACTGTCAGTATAGTTAAATGCAAATTATAGTACCTCCCACCCCTCCAAACCCTCAGGTCCTCTCATTAACATGTTTCTAAAAGATACCAATGTTAGTATCCATTCTTCTCATGTGCAAAACGAAAGTCTTAGGCTTGTTATATAGTGGCCGCGTGTGCTACGCTGTGCGCGCGCGCTGCACTTATAATTGGCTGAGGTTAGTCAGCCCTTCTATACAAGGGCCACGCGCGCAGGGCAGTGAGTGTGCTTCCGGGCGACAGTGGGGAAGACGGGGAATACAATGATTTCGCTCCTCTACCGGTGTTGAAATGTATGTATATGTGTGTATATATGTATGCATGTGTGTGTGTATGTATATGTGTGTGTGTGTATGTATGTATATGTCTGCACAATCTTAATAAATATTTTATTTTTATCAATGTGTTTTTTTAAAATAAATAATAAATTACACATACATACACATACAGTCATACACTCGCGCACAGTATACACACAACGTGTGTGGTGCGTGCACGCGCACGGCCGCACACAGTATATAACAGCCTTTTAGATGTGCATTTGTTTAAAATATGTGAAATGTTTTTAATATGTTTATATATGAGGTGAACCAGAGTGATTTGAAACACCAATAGTAGTGACACAAGTGAATAAAAAAGTATATGCAAAGTGTATATAGTGAATTTTAAGGTGAACTAAAAAATAATTCTCAACCTTCCAGGGAATATGTACAGATTCCCTTCAAGATAATGTAGGTCCAGGGTAGGAAGGGAGCGACGGTCTCAGGAACACCCCAGGAAAAAAGAACATAAAATGATGGTGCAGTAAAATAATATATAATAAATATATATGAGGTAACAGTGATTAAATGCCCTGCATTATAATGTTTGTGTATGTGTAATTATGAAATGTGCTCCAGTGGCTTAAAACATGGATCAACAAATAAATCTCAATTCTTGTATACACTTAAAAGTGTAAAGTTCAGTCCAAATCAAAGAGTGTATAATTGCTGCTTGATGTAGGAGGGAACCCCCCGTGTCTCTTCAAAAAAAGGAATGTATATTGTAAAACAGAAGAGCATAGAACAATGAACACCATCAGAATAATACCACTCTTTAATAACAAATATCAATACAGGCCGTCCTCGGTTATCCACCGGAATCCGTTCTGGAAGTAGCGTTGGATAGTGAAACCGTTGTAAAGTGAGTCCCATGTTAATCAGTGGCGGTGAGTATTGTATTGTATTGTATGTCTTTATTTATATAGCACCATTAATGTACATAGCGCTTCACAGTAGTAATATATGGGGTAATCAAATAAATAACAGATAATATAAATAACAGATCATGGGAATAAGCGCTTTAGACATAAAAGTAACATTAAGGAAGAGGAGTCCCTGCCCCGAGGAGCTTACAGTCTAATTGGTAGGTAGGGAGAACGTACAGACAGTAGGAGGGAGTTCTGGTAAGTGCGTCTGCAGGGGGCCAAGCTTATGTATCATGTGTTCAGAATGTCCACAGTGCTATTCATATGCTTCTTTAAGCAAGTGTGTCTTAAGGTGGGTCTTAAAGGTGGATAGAGAGGGTGCAAGTCGGGTACTGAGGGGAAGGGCATTCCAGAGGTGTGGTGCAGTCAGTGAAAAAGGTTTAAGGCGGGAGAGGGCTTTAGATACAAAGGGGGTAAAAAGAAGACATCCTTGAGAAGAATGCAAGAGTCTGGATGGTGCATAACGAGAAATTAGGGCAGAGATGTAAGGAGGGGCAGAAGAGTGTAGAGCTTTAAAAGTGAGAAGAATAGAGTGTGAGATGCGGGATTTGATCGTAAGCCAGGAGAGGGATTTCATGAGGGGAGATGCTGAGACAGATCTAGGAAAGAGTATAGTGATTCTGGCAGCAGCGTTTAATATAGATTGTAGGGGAGACAGGTGAGAGGCAGGAAGGCCAGACAGCAGGAGGTTACAGTAATCAAGACGGGAGAGAATGAGGGCCTGAGTTAGAGTTTTAGCAGTCGAGCAACAGAGGAAAGGGCGTATCTTAGTTATATTGCGGAGGAAAAAGCGACAGGTTTTAGAAATGTTTTGAATGTGAGGGGCAAATGTGAGTGTTGAATAACACATTCAGGCGTTGGATAACGCATTCCGGTGTCGAAAAACGGCCCTTGGGATTGCATTGTAAAGCGTTCGATATGCTATTTGTTGTAAAGTGAAACGTTGGATAACGAGGACTACCTGTAAAGGTTAAAAACGTGCACCAAATGCGAGTGTCTAAAATGTATTAATCAGAGAATAGTATACTGCTGGGCTCCGTGGACTCTGATGCTCTCTTGCAGGCTGATGGCAATAGGTTCCTGGACCTCCGGTGCTAGTGTTTATCGAGCGTGTAGGCGTCACTGATGGCAATGCTCGATGACAGTCTGCTCCAGTGGCGTCCTTCTGCGTTGCGCTCGGGGTTCCTCACCATCTGGTTCTGGCATCCCACCGTGTTGTCAAGTGGCAATTGTGGTGGTCTGATGATGTCACAGATATGGAAGCCATGCTGCAGCCAAGTGTGGGAGGAGGAGGGGTGTGGTTACCAAAGATCTGCACTGATTGGCTGATCCCTTGTGATGTCGTGGCAAGCAAGCAATGGATTAGCCACCTGGACAAACTCTCTGCTGCACAGGTGGGCCCACTCCCTTCCAATGAATAGAGACACCCACCCAGTCAGTCACTTACCCAACCAGTCAGTCACCAATCCACCCATTCAGTCAGTCAGTCACCCACACTCTCTGTCTGTCTCCCACTCTCTCTCCCTCTGTCTCACACAAAAAATAAATAAAATGGGGAGTTATATGAAGATTTCTATAAGACTGTTAAGAGCATTTGCATATTATTTTAGCTTATAGGGTGGGGTATACTGAATATCGGTGCCTCCCCCCTAAGAGTGATAATTAGGAATCCATTGCCAATTACCAATACCTCTTATTTGTGTCTATTTTCTCCCCATATATACCTGGTGTTCAGGACACATAGCGGTGGCCTAAACCGAGACCGAAGTTTTGTGAGTCATTACTGACACAAGTGAACTCTCTTCCCATGAGTGCTAAAGGCCATGTCTATACATACTGCACTATATGTATGCACACACAGCTATCTCTTACACATACATACATACAGATGCAGCTACGAGTATTAGAACTCTTGCCTTTTAAATTCTGGGGCAGTCTCACAGTAAATGCCCCAACATTTCTGTGAGATTCTTAATGGCCCATCGGATTAACACATTAATTTTGAATGGGACTGCAGGGATCCCCCGGTGTGTTAGTCCGATGGGCCATTAAGAATCTCACAGAAATGTTGAGGCAATGTTGAGATATTTATTGTGAGACTGACCCAGAATCTCCCAGGTAAGTGTTCTAATACTGGTGGCTGCATCTGTATACTCTATGTAATTCCATTCCTATATACCAATAGGGACCACATAGTATTTCCACACACTTTTAGTAATGCAACACTCTCTCACATTTCCACACCATTGATATACACTCCCACTCCACACACACCTTTTGTAAAGCGCTGTATACACTGTGGGCTCTTCATTCATTCTCTCTCTATTTCAGGGACTATTTAACACCTAGTCATAAATCGCATCTACACACGGGTGAGGGATAAGCACAGATAACATTCCAAGAGACTGTTTTTATGTAAACCCTTGCTTGCTTTATTCATTGTAACACCGCCGGAAAAAGAGATCAGTGTATCTCGAAAGCTCGCACAAATAAAGCATTTCATTAGCTACAGAACGGTATTGTCTATTCATTTTTGATTATTAAATCATTAAGCTCGGCTAGCACGGTACAGATACACACACAGTGTGTGTAGAGGTATCTGTACCGTGTTAGCAGAACTGTATCGTCTATTCATATTTATATATATAATATATATATGTGTGTGTGTGTGACAATAGTATGGTATTAATTATAATAGTGAAATATAATTAAATTATGTGAATATAATCATGAATACAATCATAAAATATCATAAAAAATTATACTTAACAATTAAGGGTGTAGAACAAGTAAGGGTGTAGACAGGAGAAATGATGACTACCCTAAAAAATTATGTTATAATGAATCATAATAATTAAAAGAAAGGAGGAACAGGGGAGGAACTAACACATAGAGCTAGACCAAGGTACAAGTGTCTATGCAATCATTAAACCCTCCAGGAGACAGGGTACCCAACATATAGATCCAACAAGTCTCTTGAATACAGAGCTTCCTGAATCTATCCCCTCCAAGCAAGGAAGGAGAGACATGTTCCAGACCCATAATCGTGAGAGGCTAGATCCTTGGAATGTATAGAGGAAAAGTTTTTCTACAGTATATGTGCTTGATTTCCATTTATTATACTACGTCTGTGTTCTAAAAATCTTGTGCTGATGGCACGAATAGTGCAGCCTACATATTGTAGGCCGCATGAACAAGACACCATATATACAATATAAGAGGATAAGCAGTCTATTGATCCCTTCACTTCATAAGCTGAACCATTCGTGTGTGAACTAAAAGTCAGAAATAATCAGATTTTTACACGTGAGGCACCGCCTGCTCCCACACTTACCGTGACTAACAATATTTCTATCCTTCCCTATGTAAGCTTCCTCAGCTTACTTGGTACCAATGTATGTTTAATATTATTGGCACGTTTGTATGTAAAGGGGATGGTAGTGGGCAAACGAGAGCCTATCACAGGATCACTCTGGAGAATGTTCCAGGGTCGTCTAAGAATATTCTTGATAGAAGAGGCAGCTGAGTTATATTTAGTTATAAATTGTGGACAGGGATCTTTTTTTCCCAATCGTCCCAATTGATATTTTAATTTTGATTCTGCCAACAATGTTGCGCTATCTGCCTGTTTAACTTCATCAAGGGCCTTTGATACTGCAACTCTGTCATACCCTTTGTCAAGGAACTTCCTAACCAGAAACTGACTTTGTTGAGTAAAATCTTCCATTGAAGTACAATTGTGTTTCATTCTATAAAACTGGCTTTTGGGAATGTTCTCAAGCCATTTGTGATGATGGCCACTAGAAGCATGAAACTAATTATTCACATTCACCTCCTTAAAATGTGTTTTTGTGTGGATCTTAGTATCTCCCGAACAAGTGAGCAATACCAAAACCCAAAAATTCATACACAGGGTGAATCTTAAAAGTAAATTTAAGCCCCATGTCATGAATATTGAATGACTCAAGGACTGAAGTGAGTTCTCCTACCTCTTCATCCCAGATCAAAATAATATCGTCAATGAAACGGCCATAGAACACCAGGCCCGCCCCCTGAGAAACTCCCATGAAAAGTCTGATTAGACGAAACGCGTTGGGATATTATTTATTCTCTGTACAGACTGCACGAGACCCTTGGGAGCTGTCTGGAGCACAGTACCTCCTCTATGTGAAATCCCCTGGTGTATGGCCATCACTGGGGTTTATTGAGAGTTGGGATTCAGTTGTTTCAGTGTAGCTTTTTTTTGGTTATCTGGGAGCATCTCTGTTTTTTGTTTTTATACATTTATAAAGACTTATTTCCTTTTTTCCTGCGTCCTTTTCCTTTTCTATTTGGAATTATCCTGTAATTCCAGAATCACCCTTTGAAGTTGGTTACTTTAACAACCACAAACCTTTTTACCTTCACATAAAATGTGAGTGCATATTTTGCTTTAGTATTCGAATATTACTCACATATACAGTATTACACTATCTGTGTCTCATTTGTTCCACGGCGAATATCCTGCTACCGGTGAGCCTGTACGACACTGAGTCCTGCTACTGGAGACGGTATACATCACCAGAGGTGTCCTGATAACGGAGAGTCTACAACACCAGTGTGGTTAAACTTAGTAACCGAAATGCCCGCTTGATTTCATCAAATGTCAGTGCAATACTTTCTCTTTGGACCCTCCAGAAGACCCCTACCCGGACACCACTGACCTGATGGGCCACCTGCGTTAAGGTACCGCTGAGACTTTGGGGTGATAAGCGGGTAAGGGGCTTTCCCCCCCAGCCTTGCAGAGAGGGACTGGGGAAGTAAGTTAGCCTTTACACAGGGATAGGTGTTTATTGTTTTATGTACCTTTTTGTTTGATGTATTGTTTAGAGGAACAAGCAATAAAGCCTCATTTTAATTTCATCTTAAAAACGGTCTCCATTGCATACCTCTGCATACACCTCTTACATATGGTGTTAGAAGTGGGATGAGAGGTGGCCCTTGAAGTTGAAAGGGGCACTGGAGACTGCCTATGAAAATGTTTGTGCTTTTTCCTGCATAAGTTCCTGCAACAATCTGAGCAACAAAACACATGCAGAATTGACCAGAATTAAAGGGCTACACATCCAGCCAGGAAAACTACACTACACTGGAAAAAGCCACAATGCCACAGTTTTACTGGGAGGACTGCGACTGACTGTGACCCACACAAGGGACTGATGCTGTGACCAGAGTCTACCCAACCACATAAATACAGACTCTGCAAGAATGGGGAAGAAAATATGTTTGTGGTGTAAAGAGCCCAGCCACATGGAGCAGTGCCCCTTCAGACCTTATTCAGATGATGTGGATGATCCCTATGTTGACCCAGAAAAAGTGCAACAGCCAGAGGAATATTCTTTTTCAACAAGCCAAGGAACTGAAGCAGCAAGCAAAGCGCTGTGGTCACAAGGAAGGTATAACTCTGTGCTGCTCACCACAAACTAGACGAGACCCCGGGACTGAGATGGGAATAGATATAGCCACCAGCCAAAGGGGCACGTCCGGAGTGCAGGATAGTCAAGGTAGTCGGGTCTGGGGTGGAGAGGTCAGGGTTGTCTTTATACTTGCCGAGGTCAGAGTAGGAGAGGTCCATTGAAGGTACTAAGCCAAGGTCGGGTTTGGAGAAGGTAGGATGGTTGAAGTACAATGCCGTGGGTACAAAGTACAAAGGGTTGGAGAAGAGCGGAGGGTTAGA
Source organism: Ascaphus truei (assembly GCF_040206685.1). Classification (NCBI taxonomy): domain Eukaryota; kingdom Metazoa; phylum Chordata; class Amphibia; order Anura; family Ascaphidae; genus Ascaphus; species Ascaphus truei. The sequence goes on from NC_134499.1 coordinate 40,323,643, forward strand.
GGTAGCCGGGTTCAGTATTCCAGAGGGGTGGATGGTCCAAAGGCAAGCCGGGTCGGTACACAGGAGATCAATCTAGAAGGCAAGGCAACGGAACACGGAACAAGGCAAGGTAGGAAGGGTAAACACAGTCACTAGAACTTATGCTCAGCCAAAGTGCCAGTGGCACAGCTGAGCATAAGTAGGCAAGAACAACCAATCCCCATGGGGGGGTGGGACGGAGGCACGACCTCCGCGAAGGGCCGTGATAGGGTGGCTCCAATGCCAGGTGCAACCGTTTAGGGCAGATGGCTATTTGCCACGGAGCTTGGGTGCGTTGCACCCACGTCACATGCGTGTGCTGCGCGCTGATGTGTGGCGTGATCTGGGGGCGGGGACAAGACCCACGACGTTAGGTGAAGTTATGGGTGCGCACATGCGTGACTCGCGGGAGAAGTCCCGTCAGGGAGAGGGGCCACGCGTGCGCACAAGGTTAGTGCGGGGGTGCGTGTGGAGCGGCACCGTCCCGAGCTCCTCACAGAAGGTACAGAAGTTTTACTTAGCAAGTGCACATCCAGTATCACTGATGAGAAAGAATGTGTGCACAGGACTGCTGATGTTTCAATACATACCAAAGTAAAGAAGAAGAAAAAAAGTCTACAGAGATGCCTGTGAGAGCTACAAACCCTGCAAGCAAAGTCTGCCCACCTGTAGGACTACCAGATGGGGTTCTAGTGAATACAGCTGCAATAGCGCCTTCCGAGGTCAGGAAGAAAAATACACCTGATACCACCAACATGGAGGACAAGATGCGGCGTTCCTGTAATGAACCCTACCCCATGGTGGAGTGGCCCTTCCGGCCCTATGAGGATAAGGATGAAGATATCTCTTATGGGGAAAAACAAAATAATACAAACTGCACACAAATTGTAGTGTTATAATATTATATAGTGCTTAAAATAAATTAAGATATAAACCAGTGAAACACAAGTGAATAGTGTGATCAAAGTTATAATAGTGCCCCAATGTAAAATGCTTTTTAACCTGTGAATAGATGAATGGAGGGTCTGCTGCTCTCCAATATTGGTGCCTCAACACCATAGGTCACATGTAAAGAAAAAAAAAAGAGAGACAGCGCACAACCTCCCATAGTGTAAAATAGTAAATTATATTGCATATAATTAAGTGATAATATTATTCACGTACAGCAAGGATAATTTAGTTGGACAGGGCATGTTTAAGGTACATGTTACCGCTCTGATGGTATAACAAAATCGTCTGGTGAGTATCAGCTGTTCCCACGGTTCTCCTGCTCCAGTCACCTCGGAAGATCTTTAAACAGGCTGCACAGGGCTCTGATCGGGACACTCGATCCAGGGACACGTCTACTTGTTGAAGTTCCGCAGGTACAATGTCCTTATAGAGCGGCTAACTTAGTGCCAAATCAGCGGTATTCCGGAACAAGTCTCTCACACCCCGGTGAACTACTTGCGCAGGGAAATCCCTTACAGAGCTTCAGACTTCACAGCGCCACTCGCAGCACTCCTGATGTCAGAGTCAATCCGCATAGACGGTAGACCCGCGCTGTCTCAGTATATGTGCCGAAGGCTGACCGGATAAGTCTTAGTAGTATTTTGGGGAGAATACTGGCCACACACTGTTTCAGTTACACTCTAGTAGTTGGTTCTACTGACGAAACGCGTAGGAGTGTAACTGATTTAAGAGTAACTGAGTGTAACAGTTTGATGGGTCTCAGATAGCGGTCCAGCCATATCCATCACTCCTTGGAGAAACCCGTTGATATCAGGAAATTCCCCAGTGCGCAGCAGGGTCTTGAAGTCTCCACTCCAGGGCCCTGGAGGCTGAGGTACGGTGCGTGGCATTCAGAGCACCGGGAAGCGGATCCCAATGCAGGTCCCACCCGTTCGCACAACGGGCGGGCCAACCGGAGCGAGTTTTCCCCATCGTGGGAAAGTAATAGCAAACCTCCCTGCAGGGCAAAGTGAGTGCCTTGCTTCACATCCATCGTCGCAGCTATCTGGGAGGGAGTGCGTAGGCATGCGTCTGTCCAGCAATATTAACACGTGCGACTGCGGTTAAGTCCCCACATCCGCTGCTCTGTAGTAGGTAGACGCCCTCAGCTCCTCCCTCTGGTAATTCAGTGGTACGGCTGTAGAGAACAGGATGTGGCTTGGCTTTTGCGCCAAACCCAGATAATTCCAGGAGGGCGTGGCTAGGGTTCGCACCAAGCCCAGAGATTTGCAATGCAGTCTCACGGTTTCGGCGGGAACCGCCATTTAACATTGTAAAAGAACATGATGCGGCTCCCTTTGGTGGGGACTGCGGTAGCATGGCCGCAGCTCCTAAAACGGAGGTTCAGGCTGCTTGCGGCTCAAGCACCCCTCCTCGGATACCTGCCCACTCACACAAAAATAAACAGCATGGTGAAGGCTGTACTTTCCTCGGGTGGAGCCCTTGAGACACTACCACCACACCTCTTCTTGGTTATAATAGCATGGTGCAGGCCGCAGCTTCCCTTCGGTGAAGCATCTGGGATATCGCCCAGCACCTCTTCTTAGTAGGGATATTGCCACAAGGCAGCCCCCAAGGGGGGACTGCCATAGTATAGCTGCAGCTCCGCAAACAGAGGTCTTGGCTGCTTGACGGTCAAGCGCCCCATCTCAGATACCTGCCCGCATATTCAAAACATATGTCAGAGAATCAAAACTGCAAGGCGCAGGCAAAAGTTCCCATTGGTGAAGCCTCTGGGAAAACTGCCCCTGCACCTCTTCATGGTAATAGCGATTACACACAACCTGTCCGTGGATGTAACTTGAAGAGGAGGGGTCTACATTGTAGCTCCATTTTGGCAGGGAGCCCGGTCCTTCAGATCCCATAGGTTCCCCTATGGACACTACACCCATGGGCCTTCTGACTTTGCATAGGAGAGTCCCTTTTCTCGCTTGCTGCAAAAGCCTGTCCTGATGCTATCTCAACAGCGACTTCAACTGTAGCACCTATTCCCCCACCCTAAGTGAGATCATATAGCTACCGCTGTATTCTGGTGCTGGTGCATACCTGTGAGGTAGAACAGAAGGCCTGAGATCTCCGTGGTGGTATAGCGAGACATCAAGACAGGCTACCAGGGATGGTTCATCGGTCAGGGAAGCACCTCCAGCCCAGGAGGATCCTGATGCAGCCAGGATGAACCTCATAGGCAATTCTTCTTGATATTCACACTCCAGACATCACACCAGAGAGGGTGTAAGTGGGATTTATTGGGTACATCATCATAGATATTACAGGTTCCATTCCCTGAAGGCAGTACCCCGGGCTTGAGGCCCTGAGTACCCCTCCTCAGCATACCTTACCCCCTAACAGGGCAAGGCCTCAGCCCACTCCTACCCAGGAGAGACTTACTGCTGCTTCCTCATAACAGGAAGGGCAGCACAGAACTAAATCCCAGAACCTTTACTCTAACCTCTAGAGCAGCAGCCCCCAACCTTTTCGGCACCAGGGACCAGTTTCGTGGAAGACAATTTTTCCACGGACCGGGGGGGGGGGGGGGGGGGGCGAGGGGATGGTTTCGGGATGAGGCCAGAGAGAGGTATTAGGTAAAATACACACTTTAATAACAAATGAACTCTCTAAACTCACATGTAAGAAAGTCCCAGGCTGCAAACGTGTAGTCCGTGACCAGTGCGGCACTGGCGTGTCCCTGCTACCCCGTGTCCGTTATCTTGCTCTGGGGCACAGCTGAAACGCAATCTGGATCGGGCTGCTCAATGGCCTCTCTGGGACAAAACTGAGCAAAGCGTTTCGCTGATTTATACAGTTGTGCTTAACCCGTGGCTCCTCACCTCCTGCTGTGCGGCCTGGTTCCTAACAGGCCACGGACTGGTACCGGCCCGGGGGTTGGGGACCGCTGCTCTAGAGGGAAACCCCTCCTTCCCGGGGGAGTGGCTTGTAAGCCAGCCGCCTATCAGTCATAGCCCCCCCCTTGGAATACAAGGCTACTCCTCAACTGTATTAGGTAAAGCAATATAACAATACAACCATATAACAATACAACCAGGCCCTGAAGGGTTTGCTCCCATCACTGCCCACTCTTTACTGGGACGTATGGTGCTAGATGGGCCAGAGAATTAGTAGCCCTAGGGGACTTAGCTGTTATACAGTACATATATATGTATATGTAGCCGTCTGTGGGTGGGTTTACTGGCTATGCATCTTAACCTAGGCTTAACTCAAAGCTGTGAAATGCAGCAAGCTCAAGCTTATAGGGGACCATGTTAAATGGTTTTGAAGCAAAAGGTGGCACTGTGTGCTCATTTGCATGTCATTTCACAGAATCCCTTGCTGCAGTGGAAGTGCTGTGTGATAATGGTGAAAGGCAGGGTTGCAGACCTGTCTAAGACATGCAAATTAGCATACAGTAATATTTCCCTTTGATATATATATATACATATATATATATACACACACACACACGTTACATAAGGACTTATTGCCTTCATTTTTATATACACGCTTACACATATAATCAGTTGTTCCATCACTTTTAATTATATGAAACTATTAAAGTGACTCTTTGCCAAGTTCCTCTAAGATAATTCCATACGTTTCTTACACTGAGTTCCATGCGCCTTACAAACCATTCCTGAAAAATGGAAGAGGAAGAGACAAGATCACATGTTATTCCCATTATAACAGGAGGGTGAGAATTTAGCAGAAGTACAAAACACTAGCAATACAAAAGCGCAGAAACTGAACTGTGAAGTTCACATTTAGTTTCCCCAACTTCTTTGGTTATTAACACACCAGGGAGCTCACCCCCCTGTGCAGCAGCAATAATAATAATAATAATAATAATACGCTGCCATTCCTATATCCTGAGCTCAGGACAGCAGTGCAGGGGGGGGGGGGGTCCTGCACAGATGAAAGCAGTAACATACATACACAATATAATCATGTATGACCCCAGCACCCCCCTATACCTGCAGCTCCCCCTCTCTCTTTTACTTGATATTTCCTGATGTAGGTCCCTGTGTGTGTCTGAAACGGAAACACACCGACATGTCCCCGTGCGTTTGAGGACACACACACCGACATGTCCCCGTGCGTTTGAGGACACACACACCGACATGTCCCCCCGTGCGTTTGAGGACACACACACCGACATTTCCCCCGAGCGTGAGACACACACCGACATTTCCCCCGAGCGTGAGACACACACCGACATGTCCCCCCGTGCGTGCGAGGAGACACACACCGACATGTCCCCGTGCGTGTGAGGACACACACCGACATGTCCCCGTGCGTGCGAGGAGACACACACCGACATGTCCCCCCGTGCGTGCGAGGAGACACACACCGACATGTCCCCCCGTGCGTGCGAGGAGACACACCGACATGTCCCCGTGCGTGCGAGAAGACACACACCGACATGTCCCCCCGTGCGTGCGAGGAGACACACCGACATGTCCCCCCGTGCGTGCGAGGAGACACACCGACATGTCCCCCCGTGCGTGCGAGGAGACACACACCGACATGTCCCCCCGTGCGTGCAAGGAGACACACCCCAACATGTCCCCCTGTGCGTGCGAGGAGACACACACCGACATGTCCCCCTGTGCGTGCGAGGAGACACACACCGACATGTCCCCGTGCGTGCGAGGAGACACACCGACATGTCCCCCCGTGCGTGCGAGGAGACACACACCAACATGTCCCCCCGTGCGTGCGAGGAGACACACACCAACATGTCCCCCCGTGCGTGCGAGGAGACACACCCCAACATGTCCCCGTGCGTGTGAGGAGACACACACCGACATTTCCCCCGAGCGTGAGACACACACAGACATGTCCCCCCGTGCGTGTGAGGAGACACACACCGACATGTTCCCCTGTGCATGTGAGGAGACAAACACACCGACATGTCCCCCCGCGCTTGTGAGGAGACACACACAGACATGTCCCCCCGTGCGTGAGGAGACACACCGACATGTCCCCCTGTGCATGTGAGGAGACACACCGACATGCCCCCCCGTGCGTGTGAGGAGACACACGACATGTCCCCCCGTGCGTGAGGAGACACACCGACATGCCCCCCCGTGCGTGTGAGGAGACACACGACATGTCCCCCCGTGCGTGAGGAGACACACCGAAATGTCCCCGTGCGTGTGAGGAGACACACACAGACATGTCCCCCCGTGCGTGTGAGGAGACACACGACATGTCCCCCCGTGCGTGAGGAGACACACCGAAATGTCCCCGTGCGTGTGAGGAGACACACACAGACATGTCCCCCCGTGCGTGTGAGGAGACACACCGACATGTCCTCCCGTGCGTGTGAGGAGACACACACACCGACATGTCCCCCCGTGTGTGTGAGGAGACACACCAACATGTCCCCCTGTGCATGTGAGGAGACACACCGACATGTCCCCCTGTGCGTGTGAGGAGACACACACCAACATGTCCCCCCGTGCGTGTGAGGAGACACACCGACATGTCCCCGTGCGTGTGAGGAGACACACACACCGACATGTCCCCCCGTGCGTGTGAGGAGACACACACACCGACATGTCCCCCCGTGCGTGTGAGGAGACACACACACCGACATGTCCCCCCGTGCGTGTGAGGAGACACACACACCGACATGTCCCCGTGCGTGTGAGACCCGACATGTCCCCGTGCGTGTGAGGAGACACACACAGACATGTCCCCATGCGTGAGGAGCAACGCACCGACATGTCCCCGTTCGTGTGGGACACCCCGACATGTCCCCCTGTGTGTGAGGAGACACCCTGACATGTCCCCCTGTGTGTGTGAGGAGACACCCCGACATGTCCCCCTGTGTGTGAGGAGACACCCCGACATGTCCCCCGTGTGTGAGGAGACACACACACCGACATGTCCCCCCCCTGTGTGTGAGGAGACACCCCGACATGTCCCCGTGTGTGAGGAGACACCCCGACATGTCCCCCCTGTGTGTGAGGAGACACCCCGACATGTCCCCCTGTGTGTGAGGAGACCTCAGTACTGTCACTACGGGGCACCAGCAGCACAATGCCTGTCTCCTCACGCTCCCCCCTCTCTTTCCTCACACTCCCCCCTTCCCCACCTCTCCTCACACTCCCCCCCTCTCACATAACCCCCTTACCCTCTCTCCCCCCCTCACATAACCCCCTTCCTCTCCCCCCCCCTCTCTCTGAGCTGGGGCTCTCCCTGCAACTAAACTTTCTCTCCCCCTCCCTCTCTCCCCTCGCATTGTTCCGTCGGATCCCCGGTTACACCGCTCTCCCCCCCCTCTCTCTCTCCTCTTCCCGCGGGGCGGATCGCCCTTGAAAAAAAAATTATCTACCATTTTACCCGCCCCCCCCCTCCTCTCTCCCCCCCCCCGCGCGTTTCCCGCCCTCCTCTCTCCGCCGGACTCCATCGCGCATTATACACAGAGAGAGAGATATCGGGGAGGGGGGGATTGTGTTATTATTGTTGTTGGTTGGGGGGGGGGGATTGCGCTTCTCGCTGGAGCCGCGGCGGGGAGGGAGGGAGGCCGCGGGGAGAGGGGAGGGAGGAGGAGGAGGCCGCCGCTGCTGTGGGAGCGGATCTAACATGGCGGCGGTGCCCGTGTATTGCATCTGCCGGCTGCCTTACGACGCCACCCGCTTTATGATTGAATGCGACGCCTGCAAGGACTGGTTCCACGGCAGGTAAAGTGCCGCCGGGCGGCGGGGAGGCCCGGGGGAGGGAGGGGAGGCTACTGTGTGTGTCCGTGCGGGGAGGGAGAGGGGCTGCGGGGAGGGAGAGGGGCTGCCGGGGTCTCCTGTTCCTCTCCCTGTGTCACCTCTCCTCTCACCCCGCATCCCCTCTCCATGTGTTACCCCGCCGTTTCTACAAGTCCTCTCTCCTCGTGTGTCCCCTCTCTCCCCGTGTGTCCCCCCTCTCCCCGTGTATCCCCGTGTGTCCCCCCTCTCCCCGTGTGTCCCCCCTCTCCCCGTGTGTCCCCCCTCTCCCCGTGTGTCCCCCCTCTCCCTGTCTCTCCTGTCACCATGCATTCCCTCTCCCTGTCCTGTCACTATGCATTCCCTCTCCCTGCTGTCCCCTCTCTCTGTCTCTCCTTTCCCCGCCGTGTCCCCTCTCCCTGAGTCCCCTCTTATTTCATTTTTGTGTGTGTGTGGGGGGGTGTTGTCATGTTGCGATTCCCCCAAGGGGGGGGGGGGGGTGTTGTGTCATGTTGCGATTCCCCCCTCCCTTCTGTATCCTTTTGTAAGGGCTGCAGGAACTATATTTTTGGGTGGGGGTGCTGTACACAGGCAGTGAGCCTGCACCCCTAGTACCTTTTGGGTGGGGGTGTTGTACACAGGCAGTGAGCCTGCACCCCTAGTACCTTTTGGGTGGGGGTGCTGTACACAGGCAGTGAGCCTGCACCCCTAGTACCTTTTGGGTGGGGGTGCTGTACACAGGCAGTGAGCCTGCACCCCTAGTACCTTTTGGGTGGGGGTGCTGTACATAGGCAGTGAGCCTGCACCCCTAGTACCAGCCCCCATGTCTGAGCCTGTCATTTAAGGGTTGTTAGAGTTTAGTGATGATCCATCGTGCGTTATACACACACTGTGACAGTGATAAAGGGGGGCAGCTTGGTGGTGTTGGCAGCATCTGAACGGGTTAAACGGCGCCGAGGATGGGTCCTGTAAAGCCTCAAGTGCCCCATCCCCGTCACCTAAAAGCAGCTGCGATCCGGGCAGCTCTCACGCTCGGCTTGTCGCCCGCCACCGATTTCCCCCGTCTCCCCCTTTGTATCAGATGTCATTTTTGACTCTGCTTTGCAGCAAGTGGCTTTAGACGGGGTGGGTGCCACTTTGTGCCAACCATATGTTTCTGAGGGCGGCTTAAAGGCTTGTGGCTCTGTGCGATCGTACGAGCCCCCTCGCCCGGGGAGCGCCAGGCATTATTTCTGTTTGTTTTCGGTGGGAATGACACTGCCGCCTCCATCCCACTGTGTGTGTGTGTGTTTTTTTTGACAGATCCTGTTTGCTATTAATCCGTCGGCGTTAAATGTCTGAGCGTCTGGAGGGCTTTGTGGTACAAACTTCAATGGCGGGGGCATTGTGTTGTGTACAGATTTCCCCGCTCCCTGGATTTCTCTCTCCAGATTTCAGCCTCGAAACCTGAAAAAAAAAGTTCCCTTGCACACTTTAGCCGAAATGCTGGGGATTCAAGGAACGTGCCTAGCAGGCGCCCCCCCATTTAAATAAATTTGTGAGGCGGTTGATGAGTATTAAAATGTTAACCCCTCTGCTGCCAGAAGGGCCTGCAATGCATTGCAGAGAAATTACGTTGCAGGTCCCTCTGGCAGCAGAAAGGGTTAAAAGACAAGACCACAGAGTTTTCTTTACCCCTCTGTTGCTGGAGCGCCTGGCAAAGTCTCACCGTCTTATTTATAAAAATGTTTTACCAGGAAGTAATACATTGAGTTACCTCTCGTTTTCACGCATGTCCTGAGCGCAGAGTAATGACAATACACGGCTAAGTTAAAATGAACAGAGGTTATACAATTTACTGACATTGCATGGACATTCAGAGATAACTTATGATTGTCAAAGTATTAAGCAGATCTCCGTGGTGAAAAGGGAGCTGGATAACAAAGTAGCTGACGACGCACAAACAGGAGCTACAAAGATGGTGTTAGCCACGTGTGAAGGCTGTTCAGCCCTCTGGTCCACAGTGCTCCGATAGAATAGGTCACCCTTTCCCGTCTCTGCTTGTTGCGTCTTCGACATCTGCAGCCGGTTGCCTCCACAGCCGGGAGAAATCTGGCTTGGCTGCTGATCTGCCTTGAATGGCTTTAGTGGAAGTGAATATGGGGGTGGGGGGGGGGGGGATCAGCTGGTTTCGCTCTGCCTGCTTCCTTGACAGACAAACAATGAAGCGCTTGTGCTTGTTTAACCCCATCCTGATATCTACTCGGCCTGATAGGGGGGAATGATTTCTGTAGGACAGGATTTATTGAACATGGTGGCAGGGGGGAACGGGGGGGGGGGGGGGGGGAAAGAGATCAGATCAATAACATTCTTGGAAAGGAGCATTTTACGTCTGCCTTATTAAAACCAATCATGCTGAAATAAAGGAGGGATCCTAAATATGTCTATTCTGCGTGAGGATGGGATGGATCTCTACATGTAGAACAGAGGGACGGAAATCTAAGCTGGAGCCCGCCAAAGTTACATGCACTTCTCTGCACTTTCCTAGAGAGAAACGTATACTGGGATCATTGTAATTAATTTGAAGGGGGTGGTGTCGGGTAACACAAATGAGCCTGGCAGACATGGCAAGGAATTGGGGTGCCTTTACCGTTTTGGGTCTGGAAGGGCCAGCAACACACTGAAAGGGTTAAGGCTAAAAATATAACTACAGTATACAGAGTGGGCTAGCTGGAAGGGATTAGATATCATTATACATTGTGGCAAAATCATTTGCTACATTGGATAATCCCATTGCCTTATTTCCCCCCCTCTCCCTCTTTTCCTCTCCCTCAGTCCTTGCCAAAAAAGTTTAGGATTTTCATACCCCTTGCAGGATAAGAGTGTCCTGCATTATGTTGGAGTTGCATCCAGAGATTAAGCATTAGGGCGAATAAAGAGGTTTCTTTAACCCAGTGACATAGGAGCTTGAACAGCTTCCATAACCCATCCTGTGCAATAGTATTATTCCTGATTCCCTTACACAACACACCCCAGCGTGCCAATGGGAAGTATTTTAGAACAAGTACAATGCACAGCAGTTTGTCTTGAATATAATATTGCAGATGATGCGAGACTGAAAGAAGGGGCAAATTACTTGTTCTCCTTAGCCAGCTGAAATTGTCACTTAACCCAAGACTATAAATTCTGCTGGGTAGGGTTTCCAGGCTTGACCCCAGACTATTACCGTCCGAAACGTTTTCTACACAATATAAATACAACCTTGAAATTTGGCAGAAACTCGATGAGTTCCTGGGGATCTTCTATTCTAGGGTTTCTAGGCTCGCCAATGTTATTGCAATATTTGCTTAGTGCAGCCTCCTGCTTCTGTCTGTTTCTAGAACAATAATTACATAATTGAGAGAAGACAAAAATGTCAGGCTGCCCAAAGATAACATTAGAAAATGACTGTAGAACAGTAGCCAATACTATACCTTGAGGAGCCTGTGTAAACAGCGAGTAGGGGTTTTATTAAGAGGCGGTTTAGGCCATTAAATAAATAAATTGCAGCTTAAACACTTGTCAAACGGGTTAAAGTAGCATTTCATTTTTGATGGGAAGAGGTTCTCTATGCCCCCAAAAATGCAACACACCTGCCCCTCTCTCGGTAAAGTGGTTAACATGCTAAAGTGTATGATGCTGAAATTCAAATGAAGCGACCCCAGCATTTAGATCTGTCAGACCTGTTGTTGGCTTTGCAGGGTGTTTTCCCATACTACACCTAGGCACCCATACATCCCTTTCTTACAGTATTGGCACATAGAGGCGTCTACATTTGGTGAACAGAATTATTTCTTTATATTGCAGTATGTTCATTTGTTGTGAACATGTCATGATATAAGGCAGATGCAACACTGTATCCTTGTAGAGACGTTCACAGCATGGTTAAAGATAACCAGAAAAAATACAATGAGTGACTTATTAGTTTCTCATTAGTTTTGCTACAAAGTTGAGTTAATTATGCTACAAACATAATAGTCAACAGTACAACCATTGCCTGCGAAGGAGTTGTAATATCAGCTAGCCCTTCTGGCAGCAAAGGGGTTAAAAGGAAATACCAGTGAGTTGGTCTCAAACTAGAGTGGCATGACATGAAGTGTATGTTAGAAGAACGAGATCTTCATCAGAGCTTGAGACCAAAGCGTTAGCTTTTCTACTCTATGTAATTAAACTTACGCTTCGGTTAACTTCTACAATTGCTAACTGATGCTTCTATGTCTGAGACAATGGGATTGTGCAGAAAGCTCTGCAAGCATCGGGGGCACACACAGATACACGTGCACCATGTAAAGCCAAACTTGGGTTGCCAGGAGCAATTGTACGATAATCAGCCTTTCCTCATGCTAGGATTGTGCCCCAGTGGTGGCACATGCAAAGCGTACAGGAGCAGAACTGGAAATTAAAGCTGCTATATACAACATATTAGAAGTCCCCAATGTTCGAAGAAACAGTCGGGTACTTGTTTGTATGTTTTAAAACCTAGGTGAAATGCGTCTTTAATGGTGCAGTCCATGCTAGGAACAAAATGAAGCAATGGCAGTGATGTTTAAAGGAGGCCTAAACTTACAGGGTGGTAGCTAGTTGTCCATCTAAGCCAAACGCCACCATTTTTCATCTTCGGGGACACCTGGTTCCCGAGATTTGTTCTGGCGATTTTATCAGATTCGAATACCCCTCAGGGGGAAACAAAATGTTTGCCAAAGCTCCGGCCAATAGGAAGCAGCAGCATCAGTTGTGGCTTCCTATTGGATGGCCACTTAAATCCCCTTTGAAAACCAGGAAATAACTTCACCAGTATCTGAGGACGCGTGGAGGTTCCCGCAGATGAATAGTGTGGTCCCAATGTCAAGTACTCCGGGTCCAATTCTGAAATAACAAAATTGAGGTCCGTTAGATTGGACTACTCCTTAAAGGACAAAAAGAAGACACTTATATGCATGTTAAAATACACATTGTTAGATTGTAAACATGGTCAGAGGACACGTGGCTGGGGTTTGATTTCCCAAGCTACTCCTTTGTGTGCAATATCATGTGCTGAGCAGAAGTTTACAGACACCCTCCCAGCTCTTTATCTTATCTTTACTGCCCCTCTACCATTTCATTGGCAAGTACTCCCCCATTTAGAGCTCTGCTGAAAATGTATATGTCCAAAGAAAGGGAAACCCTAAAGGTTTGCCTTAAACTATACAGTGTGGTAATGATGCACTGGGCATGTCAGAGGCCTGTGGACGTACCGTGCACATCATTGCTTTTTGCTAGTTTTCTGAAGGACAGGTTGTTTCTGTTGTGGTCATTGGTGGGCGGTCGTGGCCATACGATCTCTACTGAAGTCGATAACCTGTCGACATATCCCAGTGGTACTCGGATGCTGACAGATTTCGGCGCTGTAATGTAAAACATTGTTTTCTTGCACATCAACAGGGATTGCAGCTTTAAAGCAACGGGAACCTTTATTTCTATTTATTTTGAACGTTATCCAAAGAAGTACCGTATAAAAATAGGACATTTATGCTTCCAAGCTAAAACCCAAATAGTTGTTTTAAATGAAAGCACAGAAAGGACACACACCCTATTCCTATGACAACCTCTGTTGACTGATTTGCCAAATCTTCCTCTCCTTTTTTCCCCCAATGACAAAAAAGTGGCAGAGGGGGAAAAAAAAAGCCCTTCAACAGAAACTTCTACTTCTAAAACTAGATCAAACAATGAGAACATGTAAGGTTATAATGTTTTGCACCACACTCTTGTAATGGGGTTTTCACTTTTATTTCTGCTTTGTGCCTAATCAGGCAAGTACTTACAAATGTGTTATGTAAACACCACAGGTTCTTGTGGCCTGGCAATGGTAAAGCCATTATTTAACCCAACTCCAGGCCTCAAGACTCCCCGAACAGGTCAGGTTTTCAGGATATCACAGCTTCAGAACAGGTGGCTCAGTCAAAGACTGAGCCCCCCGGGCTGAAGCAGGGACTGATTGAGCCACCTGTGCTAACGCTGGGATATCCTGAAAACCTGACCCGGAGGAGGGTGAAAATACAGAGTAGGGGGAACAGCAGCTTTAATACCTCTGCTATATTTAAAAGTAACTTTTCTTTGAAATGGAAGGTATGGTAGGGAGCTTTTCTAATAATATTCCGGTTTTAAATGTTATTCCAAACATAAATAAACCTAATTTCTTTCCATTTGTTGTCCTAAAGCATTTCCCTTCTCAGGGAAATGTGTATTTGTTAATAATAACAGACCAGTCTGAGACATGAATGTGCTCACAAAGTGATATATTAATACAAATAATAACATAAATAATAATAATAAAAGTTGAAGAAGAATATGAAACGGGGCGATGAAAACCCCACAGCTGAAACTATGTACTCATTGAACTTGTTTGCCTCGCCGGTATTGACAGTGATTTTTTATTTTAAATACAGTATTTACAAACAGCCCTCTAAAACAGACTACGGGGATTTGAGACAGTATAAAATAAACAGAAACAAACTAAAGAAGAATGTTAAAGTTCCACTTAGCAACATATTTTATACTACTTCAAAACTAAAAGCCCCCAGTCTCCTCACCGAGCTCAGGGTGGATGCTACGGCCGCGAGCTTCCATGCGTGCCTCCGCCGCGAGCTTCCGTGCGTGCCTCCGCCGCGAGCTTCCGTGCGTGCCTCCGCCGCGAGCTTCCGTGCGTGCCTCCGCCGCGAGCTTCCGTGCGTGCCTCCGCCGCGAGCTTCCGTGCGTGCCTCCGCCGCGAGCTTCCGTGCGTGCCTCCGCCGCGAGCTTCCGTGCGTGCCTCCGCCGCGAGCTTCCGTGCGTGCCTCCGCCGCGAGCTTCCGTGCGTGCCTCCGCCGCGAGCTTCCGTGCGTGCCTCCGCCGCGAGCTTCCGTGCGTGCCTCCGCCGCGAGCTTCCGTGCGTGCCTCCGCCGCGAGCTTCCGTGCGTGCCTCCGCCGCGAGCTTCCGTGCGTGCCTCCGCCGCGAGCTTCCGTGCGTGCCTCCGCCGCGAGCTTCCGTGCGTGCCTCCGCCGCGAGCTTCCGTGCGTGCCTCCGCCGTGTGTTCCTGCAGCTCAGCGATCTGTGACATAACTGCAGGAGTTGGGTCGCGGCGTGGCGAACATGTCACGGCGTTGGTTTGCTGAACCAGCTCACGTGATGCGACTGCAGCCCGCAAAATATAATAATAATTTCAATGCTGTACTTTGCCGCTGGTGGAGTTTTCAGTTTGAAAACTCCCACGAACAACCCAAAATTGTGACAGACGTGCACGCGCACATCGCGTAGCATCCATCCTGAACTCAGCCTTAGGAAAAAATATATATTTTGTGTTTTAATATATGCAGTTTTTGATCACCTTTATTGAAAACTAGTTACCTAAGCTGCTGACCGATTTAGTTATTCCGTGATCGATCAGCAAAGATCATGCTTCTCTGAGTTCACGTAATGGCCACTAATCAATCCTTCAGTCAGTCTAAGGTAACATTGGCTTTTGTTACAGTTTGCAGCTCAAACTGCTGGGAACATTGGCAACAAATGATAACAAATAGAGATCTTGCATGGCTGGGCTATAGCAATCAAATGATGCTCATTATATTAAAACTCATTACAAATGGCACTAAAACTTGAATACAAAAAATGATAATGCAGTATTCTCTAATAGTCTAGAACTGATATATATATATATATATATATATATCACACATGTAGGATATTAAATGGATTGCTCCTGTAAAGGTGCAGTCCTCAACAGGCCAAGTATTGGGGGTATTCCTGCTTCAGCACAGGTGGCTCAGTCAAAGACTGAGCCATTTGTGCTGAAGCAGGGATATCCTGAAAACCTGATCTGTTTGTGGCCCTTGAGGACTGGAGATGGGTTAGCTTTATTTGTTAATAGAAAGCAGGAACCTTTGTGTAAAAAAAAAAAAAAATTGATTTTTGTAAACATGGCTTCTTTAGTCAGCTGCATGATTTCCTTTTGTTGAAAAGGTTACAGGGTCTATTCTGCCGTAAAAATGACACATTTATATTTAGAGATTCTAATTTATTTGTACTATAGATTAATACTGTATAGTTCCTAGTTTTGCAACGGATGATGCCGACAGTGTAGCTCATAAATTGAGAAAAGAACAGATGTCTTATTATTGGATGGCTGGGATTATGGAAATTGATCTTGTTTCACTGGGAATACACAGCACACCACCAATGTAGCCTTCCAATGAAATCTGTTTTTGCTACTCCAGGTAAATTGAATAGCATCAGTCTGCCGGTCATTTCTCAATCCTGCTGTATTTGTTTGCTAGTACAGCAGGGCCCCGCTTCTCCGCGATCCGCTGATACGGCGGCACCGAGAAGGGGGCCGCCATGTTGAATTTAAAAATCGCGCATGCGCAGAATGGGCAGGTGCGCCCGGCGCGCATGCGCAGACCGCCGGTTGCGCGCGCAGACCGCAGGTCGCACGTTCCCAAAAAATGAAATGTTCAATCAGGTTATAAATGCATTTGCTTTCGAGCGCTAAAAAGGTGTATAGATGTTGGAGGAAAGGGGGTATACCATGTCTTCAAAGTTAATAAATGTGCAGTCCCTTCAAAAGTCAAAATGAACCAATGGCAGTTTTATGTTTAACGAGGTAAATCTGAGTTATTAATGCCCGTTTAAAAAAAAAAAAAGTGGATACTTATTTTAAAATATATTTTTTAAGCAATTTTTAAACATGGTAAGCTAAGGCTGCGTCCATAGGACAAGCCGTGCTGACGCTCCGCGCTGAGCCCCTGCATCCTCAATGAGGATGTCTTTAGAGGGGGCTCACGCGAGCGTCCGCAGGCGTGCTGAGGAGTTGGATTTTTCAGCCGACAGCCAAGGTGTTTTTCAGCGCGCTGTTGGCTGAAAACATCCATTCAGCGCGAAGCAGCGTCAACGTCACGGCGCCGTGACGTTGACGTCAGTGCGTCGCGGGCGATTGGCCCAGCGATGTCACTGCCCCGCCTCCCGTTCGCACCCGCTGGCTCGCCTGCATGTGCATGAAATCGCACAGCTTCAGCAGACGAGCCTCAGCGTCAGCGCGCCTCAGCACTGCTCCCCCCCTCTATGGCCCCAGCCTAAGGCTGCGGTGTCACGGGAGACCAGTCCATTTACACTTTACCAGGATCATGCAATAAGCAAAACAAGTTAATGAAATAAATTGTACATTTATTCACAGGAAAAGGCAAACGTACAATGTTACACAAACTACAGCAAAAAGACACACTTACTTGGGATTTTGGGTAACAACCTAGACGCGCCTAGATGCAGGGAATCCTATCCCTGATAACAGTTGCAAAAACATGACAGAAAATAGTCCAGGCAGCTTTTGCTGAAGCAGCCCTTTTCTTGCTGGAGACTTGCAACTGGAAACGTAGAATCTGAGAATCTTAGACGACTGGAGAACTATGAGAGACCTTGGATAACACCCGCAAGGGGTTATAATACCTCTGACTTTCATTAAAAAAATACTATAGCCCAATCCAAAGCGTGATAAATTTCTTCGCTGCCAATCAGAGACAAGCTGGTAGACAACAGGGTTACCTGGAAATCTGAATGAACCAAGGAGCATGGGCAATTTGGCACCCCTGGCCCTGGTTCCCTCAATGCCACCCACGGTGACAGGTACTGCCAGTCTGGTGGGATCAATGGAAATGCAAAGGGTGTCCATTGATCTCAGGATGTGGATTCTTGAATCCTTCCCTCCTGTCCAAATGGTCTTGACACCTTGGTCCTCCTTTGGGCTTTCATCTCCAGATGTCCTGCCAGACCTCCTGGCACCACTTGGTAGCCCAGTTGCTTGTCAAGAACATTGGTTCTGAAAGTCCCAGCTCATTTTTGTGCACAAACAGATATGTTTCAAAACACACTGTTCCATAAAATATACACTTTAAAAATATCCTAAGTCTTGATTATGGGAAATAGAATAAGAAGCTGCACGTTATTTCTTACTAGCATATTCCCTACACTCTATACAATAAACTTGGGACTGGACTTTTAAAAGTCCCTTCACAACCATTTAGATGATTGGAGTACTCCAAGAACCCCTATACCGGTTCTGGGTGACCTGTGCATTTACTGGGTAACCCCATTAACCTAGGGACCCCTTGACTGTTTCAATGACACCTCACATCCCTATGCTCCATTTACCTTTCTGGGCTGTGCTGAAGCAAGGACCCCTATTGGTGAGTCGCGCAAGAGTTTTCAAGGGGAGGTATTACCGAGACAATGTGTCTACATGCATCCAGGAATCCTACCTGATTCCTGGGTAAATTTTTAGGGGAACCAGCAACTCTGGGCCCTGACTAGAAAGACACAATCTGACAACACTTTCTCCACAAAACCCCAAATGAAACTCATACCACAGCAATCCCTGCTTGCTGGCATCCCTGGAAAGGTAAAAACAAAAAATATTTGTCGCATAATTACAGGTAATGCTTTTACAACAGTTGGGTCCAAGAGCTGACACTCCTGAACCCCAAAACATGGCTCAGAGGTAACCAAACGGGCTTAACCTTTATTAGTGAGCCTGGCTACCTCTTCACAGTCACATGCGGATATATTGCGTGCGGGACAGTCCTGAGATAGATTTACACCGCTGTTGCTGACCAATTTCTGTCCTCTTGACGGGAAGTCGGGATGTCACCAGGCTGGTTCGCCCTCATTGGTTCAAACGGCAACGTGACACAGCTGCCACACGAAAAATCTAATTAATTTGTCTCCAAATCCTGCCGTGCACGTCGCATAGTGCGCAGTATGGTGGGACTGCTTCACATGATTGTTTTGTTCGTGCCGCAGTCTAGGATTTGGAAGGGGTTTGATTTCCTCTGTTTACTCCTTATTGTCTGATGTCTCTCTGTGTTCAAAACAGGTAACACAGGCAAAGATGCTTTCTCCTGGTTCCTTTGGCTCGCTTAGGGGGTGTGCTAAGATTGGACAATATAGTTAATTGACAAGAACTCCCCCATTCATATGCCCCAAAGAAAAATAATACTGGTTTAATTTCCAAAAACAAAAAGCAGCTAGATCTTTGCAGTACGCATAGTTACTTTTGTTCGAAAATGCCAACATTTTTGCTAAATGTTTTTGCCACCTATGAGGAATCGTACTTTTAAAAATTGTGAATTCCGAAAGGGATTTTATTTGAAGTCAGACTGTTTTGAAAATGCGGTCTCAATGTTATCTCTGTATGCAAATACAATATATATATATATATCAATTTTGTGACGCAAAACAAAATAATTAAATATATATACTTTTCAGTATACCATCGCTGGGTCTGTGCTTGTAGATTTTGGTAGGAATTACACTGGTATTTGAGAGTCAGTAACTCATTGAGTGGCAATCTACTTTTAGTTAAATACAGAATGAATTCTCCCTTTAACGATTCTGTAATGATGCAGATATATTTGCTTTATTCCTGCAATCTTAGAAACATATTTTCATAGTGGCAGTAAATGTAATATTCGCCATTTGAGAACATTAACACACGGATGTCTCTTTAGAACTACGAGTCAGTGACTCAAATTGGCAATGACTAATTCCCCTTTCCCCAACATAACTACATATTCAAAGGGAATTACCAAGCATAATTATACTAGTTACAAAGACCCAGGGTGCTTTGTATCAATTGTTGTGAACAACATGAACAGTTTGGCAGGGAGGAAATGAATCCAGGCACACCAAGAAATGATGGAAATACTATTTATATTAAGTTAACTGTGACATCAACATTTAATATAATTATTGCTCCAATATTTTGTTTAAGCATCTGTATTAATTTACCCTCTGACAAACTGTTTACTATAGTTATATTTACATCAGCGAGCCTGTGATGTGTGGTATTTGTATATTTTAACTTGCAATTTGTATTTAGAAAGTTGTGGATTACTGAGCTACTGTATATGGTTGGATCACATAAACTTAAACTTGAGTCTGCTTTCATGACATCACCAGGGATGTGCCATGCCAATGGTCCTTAGGACATTCCCTAAAAGGCCAAAATGTCATACATTTCCCTTATGTTTAGGGCTGTTTGCAGCTGTGGTTCTCGGGGAGCTGCAGCGGTGATTGGAACAGTAGGGATGGACATCAACTTCCATTCCTGATGTTAGTTTCAGCACCCGGTGATGACTGCACTAGTGATCACATTGGGCGGAAGCCAGAACGTCAATGGCATTATGGTGCCATGAACATCAAGGCAGTGAATGGATTAAGTTAGTAGTGTATCGCACTAACAAGTAGTAAATAGATAGCACTATAGGACAATTTGAAAAGTAGCTTTGTGAACCCAGTTTGAATTCCAGTTGAGGTCTCTTTAGACAATAACTTGAATTTGTGTGTGTAAGGCACAGGGAGATAGATTAAAGGTTCTTTGGTGCATGGGGGCACTACTAAAACATTTTTTGCAAAGACCACTGGAGTGCCATCTTTTTCTTGCCAGGATCATCCTTAAGGAGAAGCAGCTTCAGATGGTTTTCCACTTTCTCAACACCTATTCTCTCCTATATCCTCTACATTCTGGCTTCCGCACTGCTCACTCCACTGAAACAGCCCTCACTAAAATAACTAATGACTTCCATGCTGCCAAAGACAGATGCTCATATTACTCGACTTCTCTGCAGCATTTGATACTGTGGACCACCCTTTTCTCCTTCACATTCTCCATACTCTTGGCATTCGTAACAAAGCTTTATCCTGGATCTCCTTTTACCTCTCCCATCGTACTTTCAATGTCTCTTTTGCCAACACCTCCTCCTCGTCTATCGATCTCTGTGGGGGGTACCCCAGGGCTCCGTCCTGGGACCTCTTCTCTTTACACACGCTCTCTGGGTTACCTAATCACATTTCTTGGGTTATTTATAAAAATGTTTTACCAGGAAGTAATACATTGAGAGTTACATCTCGTTTTCAAGTATGTCCTGTTCACAGAGTTATGACAAATACAAAGTTACGAGTTAAAAGGGTTATACAGTACATTATATACAAGACATTGCATGCACAGTTGAAGATAATATAATATTATAGGCATATATATTATGGGGTTCAAATATCACCTCTATGCTGATGACACACAAATGTACTTTTCTACCCCTGACCTTACACCTGCTGCACAGACTAAAGTTTCTGAATGTCTCTCTGCTATATCATCCTGGATAGCCTTCCACCGACAAACTTAACATGGCAAAAACAGAGCTCCTCATACTCCCTCCCAAACCTGGCCCTACTATCTCCTTCCACATTACTGTTGGAAGTACGATCATTCACCCAATAGCCAAGCACACTGCCTAGGGGTCACACACAACTCCTCTCTCACATTCAAAAGGTAGCTAAAACCTGTTTTTTTCCCCTCTGCAATAATACCAAGATACGCCCTTTCCTCTGTTGCTCGATTGCAAAAACTCTGACACAGGCCCTCATTCTCTCCCGTCTCGACTACTGTATCCTCCTGCTGTCTGACCATCCTCCCTCTCACCTGTCTCCCCTACAATCTATCCTAAATGCTGCTGCCAGAATTTCCAAAACCCTTCTCAGTGTCTCCCCTGCTGAAATCACTCTCCTGGCTTCCTATCAAATCCCGTATCACACACTCAATTCTCCTCCTCTCTTTTAAAGCTTTACACTCTTCTACTCCTCCTTACATCTCAGCCCTAATTTCTCACTATGCACCATCTTGACTCTTGCGTTCTGCTCAAGGATGTCTTCTCTCTACCCCTTTTTTATCTACAGCCCTCTCCCGAATTAAACCTCTCACCGACTGCCCCGCACCTCTGGAATGCCCTTCCCCTCACATTTCTTGGGTTATTTATAAAAATGTTTTACCAGGAAGTAATACATTGAGATTTACATCTCGTTTTCAAGTATGTCCTGGGCACAGAGTTATGACAAATACAAAGTTACGAGTTAAAAGGGTTATACAGTACATTATATACAAGACATTGCATGCACAGTTGAAGATAATATAATATTATAGGCATATATATTATGGGGTTCAAATATCACCTCTATGCTGATGACACACAAATGTACTTTTCTACCCCTGACCTTACACCTGCTGCACAGACTAAAGTTTCTGAATGTCTCTCTGCTATATCATCCTGGATAGCCTTCCACCGACAAACTTAACATGGCAAAAACAGAGCTCCTCATACTCCCTCCCAAACCTGGCCCTACTATCTCCTTCCACATTACTGTTGGAAGTACGATCATTCACCCAATAGCCCAAGCACACTGCCTAGGGGTCACACACAACTCCTCTCTCACATTCAAAAGGTAGCTAAAACCTGTTTTTTTCCCCTCTGCAATAATACCAAGATACGCCCTTTCCTCTGTTGCTCGATTGCAAAAACTCTGACACAGGCCCTCATTCTCTCCCGTCTCGACTACTGTATCCTCCTGCTGTCTGACCATCCTGCCTCTCACCTGTCTCCCCTACAATCTATCCTAAATGCTGCTGCCAGAATTTCCAAAACCCTTCTCAGTGTCTCCCCTGCTGAAATCACTCTCCTGGCTTCCTATCAAATCCCGTATCACACACTCAATTCTCCTCCTCTCTTTTAAAGCTTTACACTCTTCTACTCCTCCTTCCATCTCAGCCCTAATTTCTCACTATGCACCATCTTGACTCTTGCGTTCTGCTCAAGGATGTCTTCTCTCTACCCCTTTTTTATCTACAGTCCTCTCCCGAATTAAACCTCTCACCGACTGCCCCGCACCTCTGGAATGCCCTTCCCCTCAATATCCGACTAGCACCCTAGCTATCCACATTTAAGACCCACCTCAAAACACACCTGCTTAAGGAAGCATATGAGTAGCTCCATGGCTGATAATCAACACCTCATACATAAGCCTTGTGTCACGTGTATTACTGCTGTGAAGAGCTATGTACATTAATGGTGCTATATAAAGACATACATATATGGTTACACGATCTCCGTTATTGTATTATTAACAGAGGAGACCGGTAACAGGTCCTGCTTTCTCCATATCAGCAGCGTTTCTGTCAGGATGAATTTGGGTGACAAGGGTGCAATATTACAAAGTATGTGTTGAAATGTTAGGGAGGTGGATGACAAATCTATCACATATATGAGCCTGTGCTCTTTACAGTGCAAGACAGCCTAGCAAATATTTTCCACGTAGATTACTCTAGTAGCAGTTAATATTAACGGAGATGAGAATCTACCAATTGTTTTATATTTCCCTTTGTAGCTATGCTTTCCTTTTTTACACACATGAAGTTGTTATAGAAAGTTAGATGACGTTATGCTTGGTTGAATAAACTCCATTCCTTTTACAGGGAATAATAATGTCCAATTTTTCTTCCATTTCGCCCGAGCCTCTGTCATACACGTCACTTTGTCACCACTTCTCTCAATAACGAACATTTCAAATAAAATGCAGAGGACCCCTTTATTGTCCTGCTTCTCATTCTTAATATACAATGGTGAGAAAGTTTGTGAACCCCGTAGGATTGTCACATATTTCCAACCTAAAATGTTATTAGATCTTAAGTTATGTCCTAATAAAGATAACCTGAACAAATTACACTAAAACATACTTTTCCAACATTTATCCACAAATGATTCAACATTCAATATCCGTGTATGAGAAAGTATGTGACCCTTTAGCTTCAGTACCTGGTGGCTCCCCCTTGAGCATCAATGACTTCAACGAAGTGTTTCCTGTAACTGCCGGTCAGTCTCTCACATCGGTTTTGAGGAATTGTGGCCCATTCCTCCTTACAGAATTGCTTCAGCCACCAGTGGCCAGCGTGAGCGAGCACTTGGCTGCTTGCCGAAGCAAGCAAATTTTAATTTGCTGCATCACGTGAGCAGTTCGCCCATTGAGGGCGAACTAGCTCCGTGACGGCATGGCTGTGCCACCCGACACGCCCCCCTGCGCGCGTACCTAGCTGTCCACAAATCTTCCAGCCGAGTAATAGCGCGTGGCGTGACATCACCGTGCACGAGTGCTTGCGCTCCCACTTCCTGGCTAGCCGCAGTCTAATACGCAGAATTTCTTCTTCTGCAGCCATTCCTCTGTGGATCCGCTTGCATATTTAGGATCATTGTATTACTGCATGACCCACTTTCGTTTCAGCTCACGGATGGGTGGCCTGACATTCTCCCCTAGAATCTTCTGATATAATGCAGAATTCATGGTTCTGTCAATGATGGCAAGCCGTCCAGGTCCTGAGGCACCAAAGCAGCCCCAAACCATCACACTCCCATTACCATGCTTGACGGTTGGGATGAGGTACTTCTGTTCGAACGCTGTGTTTGGTTTTCAATCAATGTGTCTTATTGAGGCCAAAAAGTTCTACCTTTGACTCATCTGTTCTAGAACATTGTTCCAGAAGTCTTGTGCATCATCTATGTGCTCTTTGGCGAAATTCAAGCAGACAGCAATGTTCTTTTTAGAGAGCAGTGGTTTCCCTCTGAACAGGATTCTTGTTCAGTCTTTCTCCGATAGTTCAGTCATGAATACTCACATTAGCCAAGGCGAGAGAAGCCTGCAGATCCTTGGATGTTACTCTGGGGTTCTTTGTGACTTCCTGGATCATTTGCCGATTTGTTCTGAGAGATTTTAGTAGAACGACTTCTCCTGGGTAGAGTGACTGTGGTCTGGAATTTTCTCCATTTGTAGACTGACTTCCTAGACTGATGAGCATCAATAACTGCTTTACTGAGGTCCTCAGAGATTTCTTTTGATCGTGGCATGACGTGTTTCCACACATCTGTATGACGACCAAGCTCAAAGTTTCTTATCTTTATATAGGATGAGCCTCCCAAACTCGTCTTGAAGATCAAGTTATTTGAACACCTGATTCTAATTATCCCCTTTAATTTAGCTTTAAAACCAGGGTTTCACTTACTTTTGCAGAAACCCGGACTCTTATTTACACATTGTTTGTCTAATTCATACATCATTTTGTTTCAAAGGACATGGAATTGGTTAATACAAACCCTATTGGATATTTCAGAAAATTCTTGAAGGTTATCATGGAAAAACTATGTAATTTCTGTAATTATCATTACGATTCACAAACTTTTCCCCACACTGTAGAAGGCAAGACCTGTTACTAAAAGAATGGTGGAAAAGGGAAGGTATTTTATTTCTAGAAGTCTCAGGTAGCAAACGTTAGATGTGTAGTGAGCTTCCTTTCCTTATGCAGGGAACATTGATTGGCTTTGTATGATATGGGGGATCCAGTGTAAAGTGTATTGGTGCCAAACGGGCACAAATGCATGGAAACTCCTATTCAAGTCCATGGGCATTTCCATTTGCACTTTAGAGCATAACCGCCTTTGAGTAGAATATAAAAAAACAGGTTTTGGGTCTGTTTTTGAGCCACTGTAAAGTGCTGCGTATAATATATATGTGATAGTTGGTCCATTATATAAACAATTCATGATTCCCAGTGGCGGGTAATTTAAAGAAATGACTGGAAATTGCTGATCTGTACCTGAGGCGTTGTTAAATTAAACAAAAATGTATCGACAATAGAGCTTCTCATAGCTTTAGCTATTTTCCCTCCGCTGGTTATCTGAGTATAATTTACTTCTATCGACCAAACCACTGAATCTTCCCAAAATCAGCCCCCTGAGAATGAGGAAGGGGAGAGACTTTTTTTTTTTTTTTTAATGATAGTAACTGTGTGAAGATCGGATATATCCATCTGATGTACTTAATATTGTCATTGAATGTTGAATAAAAGACATATGATAGCAGGATGTCTCCAATAGTTATGCTTAATAAAACATTTAGTTCAAAAAGTTTGAAAAAAGGATTAAGATGATTAGTTTAGAGTCCTAACTGCCTGCGGGTGCAAGGGGCATATCTGCTATTGAAGTAGCCACAGCATCAATTTGTATTAGAAAATAAAAATAAAATCGCCATTCTTTCTGAAAAAGAACAAGCTTCAGTATTGCAAAAGTGAGTATCATCTTAGCTTACTACTCATAAGCTTCTCATAATTTAATATTTGAGTCACTTCCTTCATCCTATACTAAAAAAAAATAATTATACCCCTGGTCCTACCCTATAACCCTGATTAAAAGTGTAGCTTCAGCTTTTGCCATTTTATTTTTCTTAACTTGGGCTAAACAATGAAATATCTAAAATGGGTTGTGACGGTAGGGGGAAATATGGCTGCTGTTAATAAAGGTTAAGGCTAAGGCCCCGCTCCCTCAGTCAGCGCACCCGCACTGCATGCAGGCAGCACGCTGAGAGGCACAGACCGCTATCTGCGGTCTGTAGGGAGCCGGGGGGGGGGGGGGGGGCACGGTTTGAGCGGGTGGGGGGTTTGAACGGAGGGTCCGTCCGTCCGTTCGTACCCCCCTCCCCTCCTCCGGTGTGCAGGGGCCCGGAGGCCAGACTCTCTCCTCCTGAATTAGGCAGAGTCCATAGAAGGACAGGCCGCACTGAGCCCCTGCATCCTCAATGAGGATGCCTTGAGAGGGGGCTCACACGAGCGTCCGCAGGCGTGCTGAGGCGCTGGATTTTTCAGCCAACAGCCAAGCTGTTTTTCAGACCGCTGTCGGCTGAAAACATCAATCAGCGCGGAGCAGCGTCAACGTCACGGCGCCATGATGTTGGTTGGTGCGTCGCGGGCGATTGGCCCAGCGACGTCACTGCCCCGCCTCCCTCAGTCTCCCCCCGCCTCCGATCACGCCCGCTGGCTCGCCTGCATGGGCATGAAATCGTGCAGATTTCAGCAGGCGAGCCTCAGCGTCAGCGCGGTCCAGCCCTGCTACCGCTTCTATGGCCCCAGCCTTAAACAGCTGGCTCAAAAAAAAAAAAAACAGGCCACCTCCCTATGAGCTCCTTCCCTGCTCCCCTCCTCATTGGTTCACACGCGCACCACGTGACGAGTCAACGCTCCAGAACACCTTCTGGTAGCGCTGGCCGGCTAACGCGTCACAGCACGTAGTGAGCCACGGAGGGAGGAGGCAGCAGGGACCAACAGAGTGCAAGAAAGGGGCTGGTGGTCCGCTGCCGCACGGGCCGTCGGAAGCAGCGGGACCCAGGCCTAAGTCTGCCATTACCCCTACCTGTGCTGGGGTGGGAGGGAGACCCCTAGCAGACAGGGAGGGAGACCCCTAGCAGACAGGGAGGGAGACCCCTAGCAGACAGGGAGGGAGACCCCTAGCAGACAGAGAGGGAGAACCCCTAGCAGACAGAGAGGGAGAACCCCTAGCAGACAGAGAGGGAGAACCCCTAGCAGACAGAGAGGGAGAACCCATAGCAGACAGAGAGGGAGAACCCATAGCATACAGAGAGGGAGAACCCCTAGCAGACAGAGAGGGAGAACCCCTAGCAGACAGAGAGGGAGAACCCATAGCAGACAGGGAGGGAGAACCCATAGCAGACAGGGAGGGAGAACCCATAGCAGACAGGGAGGGAGAACCCATAGCAGACAGGGAGGGAGACCCCATAGCAGACAGGGAGGGAGACCCCCATAGCAGACAGGGAGGGAGACCCCCATAGCAGACAGGGAGGGAGACCCCCATAGCAGACAGGGAGGGAGACCCCCATAGCAGACAGGGAGGGAGACCCCCATAGCAGACAGGGAGGGAGACCCCCATAGCAGACAGGGAGGGAGACCCCCATAGCAGACAGGGAGGGAGACCCCCAGCAGAAAGGTAGGGAGACCCCCAGCAGAAAGGGAGGGAGACCCCCAGCAGAAAGGGAGGGAGACCCCCAGCAGACAGGGAGGGAGACCCCCAGCAGACAGGGAGGGAGACCCCCAGCAGACAGGGAGGGAGACCCCCAGCAGACAGGGAGGGAGACCCCCAGCAGACAGGGAGGGAGACCCCCAGCAGACAGGGAGGGAGACCCCCAGCAGACAGGGAGGGAGACCCCCAGCAGACAGGGAGGGAGACCCCCTGCAGACAGGGAGGGAGACCCCCAGCAGACAGGGAGGGAAACCTCTAGCAGACAGGGAGGGAGACCCCTAGCAGACAGGGAGTGAGACCCCTAGCAAACAGGGAGGGAGACCCCTAGCAGACAGAGCCCGCAGAGAGTTACAGAGGTGTTGCTGTGACAGGGAGAAACTGCAGTGTCCAATCCAGTGCTGGTCTCAGGCATGAAAACCAGTCCTGTATGCACTGGGCAAAAAAAGAACAGGGGAAACCTCTGCAAGTAGGTCCCTGCGACTAGTTAGGCAGGGTATCCCCCAGTGTCCCCAGTTGGGTATGTGTGATGTTTGTGTCTTTTGTATAGTTGTGGATATATTTTTCCAATAAGTTAATTTTATAAACTCTTGTGTTCTGTCTAGCGATATTGATCGCTGGTATTAGTTCTGGTCTCCCGTGTTCTGTCTGGCGATATTGATCGCTGATATTAGTTCTGGTCTCCCGTGTTCTGTCTGGCGATATTGATCGCTGGTATTAGTTCTGGTCTCCCGTGTTCTGTCTGGCGATATTGATCGCTGGTATTAGTTCTGGTCTCCCGTGTTCTGTCTGGCGATATTGATCGCTGGTATTAGTTCTGGTCTCCCGTGTTCTGTCTGGCGATATTGATCGCTGGTATTAGTTCTGGTCTCCCGTGACAGTGATTTCCCATTTAATACAGATGGCTTGAATAGCAAATCTCCCATCCTAATTAAAAGAACAGAACCGACATCCTTAGTTGTAACTCCACCCCCGTAGAACTGTATGTACTTGTATGTGCCACTACATTCAATATCGTGTTTGACCTGGATTTGAGAGGTTGTTAAATATTTGTCTGTGACACAAAGTTTAACACTGGTAGTTAAAGTGTTACTCTGATTTCACTGGACTGCACTTCCAATACACGTGTTTCAAATTGCAGCTTAGCCTGTATAAAATGCTTGCTTGTATTGCCCATGACTAAATGTTGAACAACATCACTTGGGAGGTATTAATACGGTAGCTCTAGCCTACTGAAGTGGTAGGTGCATGTGCTTAGCCAATCATTTATTGGAAATATCCATTTCTCTTCCATCTTGGATCCTTATGAAGGCCAAGGGAGTGATAACAGTACGAGACGCCACAAATGTTGCCTGGTCTCAAATGATTGCGTAAGCGCCTATATGCACCAATAATAGTTTAAGTACCAGTGTTTGTTATATTTCACATGGTCACCATTGCTTACTTGGTCTTGATAAAGGTTAAACTGGGACTGAAATGACACGTCTACAGTGTTTCCTGCAGCATAGCCTCTTCAGGCACACCAGTTTGATGGTAGGATGGGGTAGGCCTTTGAACATAAACTGCTACAGTACGTTATATATTCTTTCTGAATCTTTGTTGTAGTAGCAAAATACACACTTTTTTCTGTTTACTAGCTGAAAACAAATAACAAGTAACTTTAACCTTTTTGTAGGGATAGTGGACACACCTATAGTTCAACATATTTCCAAAATATATTAATAGTCTGAGTTGGAGTTTCATTAGATTTGACAAATTTGTCTGAGAAACATTTGCAGAATGTGATTGTAATGGGACACACTGTGTCCCCTTTAAGGCATATTGGGTGGGAGCGCCAGGCAAATTGTACATTGTTGGCCCATATTTTACTATTACAGTTTGTTTGAAAATTGGCAAAGAATATTATGTAAAGTGGGAGTGAACTGCAGCAGCCTTATACGGACGACTGCCTCAAGTATTTATCTTTTACACTTACAGAAGTTACAGTATACTTGAAATGCAATTGTTGCATTGTTTGTTTTTATACCAAACGTTCAATTGCATTCATTGTAAATAACTATTGGATATCGTGGGATACCCTGAAAACGGAAACCTAGTAAGTCAGCGTGCCAATTCGTGCATAAGGCTGCGTCCAGGGTTGCAGCAGCCGTACGGAGGCGCGCTGAGGGAAACCGGGTGCTTTCCCTGGCCTTGGTTAGTGCGCCTTCCGTGGGCGTGTCGGGGGGCGAGCCAGTGACGTCACGGAGCTGCCGCTCACGTGACCGGCCCTGCGATCCCTTGAGCGCTTGAATCTAAAATTCTCCTAAGACCCACGCTTGCGGAAGCGTGCGCGAGCCCCTGCTAAAGCCGCTCTCATTGCGGCTGCAGGGGCTCACTGGTAAGCACCAGCGCGCCTCAGCACGGGCGCTGACCATGCCCGAGGCCTAAGGAGTATTACTCCTACTGCTTCATCTGCAGGGAGTGGGAGGTTCTAGAAGTGTAACGGGAATAAAGCAGCTCTATTATCAAGTACTCAGATGAAAACATAGTAACATAAAAATAAAACCTTGTATAAAAATAAGATAGTAGCATAAAAAAGATAGTTCAAAGGTTGCAGTTTTGGTTAATATCTGTAAAAGATTGATGTATATAAAATATATGAATATATTTATAATACATCTCTGGAATTTCAAGATGTTCCCCATTGCTTTTAATTAGAAGCCTTACATGTTAAAAGCGCACTGCTTTGGTTTAATTATGCAGTCTGCTGGACCTCTGAAAGGTCAACAGCAACTTGCAATACATACAACTGAATTTGATTACTTTATCACAACAATAATTGATATATACACACTGGAAACCATTCAGATGTGTTCCCTTATTCTCTTTTGTGCTGGATATTAATCATTTCAAACCTGCTGGTACCAGCTTCATTTCCCCAACTTCATTTCAGTTGTTGATTTCAGGGGGACTGGAACCGATCTCCTGCAGAAAGTCTCCGCAGCGGTGCCGTGTTATACAATTACTGCACAGATCTAGCCACAGGATGCCATTTACCGCATCTTATTTTCAGGCGGTTTATTAAGAATTTTTAGCTTTACAGAAATGAAGAAATATATCAGCAAACATCAGAAGACCTGAAATGATACACTCTTAATGTATGTATGAACACCTGCCCTGTTGGAGGTGGTGGTGGATTTGAGTACTGGAGTCACGTACCCCTGTATTTAAGCTCTACATTAAGGTGGGGGTAGGCAGCTGCTTGAACCAGTGACAGGTTTACATTAGAAAGTAATTTTTTAAACCATCCCCAAAAATGGACCAAATTTATTGCAATGTGGATGATTTAATTGTAGCTACTCTTTCCACAACTGTATACTAAAAGCCCCAATTTCCACCAACCAGCGGGCGAGAGAACAGAATGGTCTTTCCTATTGATAAAAATAAATCTTATGGCAAGCAAAATTAGATCAAAAAGTTGTTTTCAGAAGGAGCAGAGATATCTTGCGTTAAAATAGGTTCTCTATAAATAACGTATTCAAGTTTGAGGAATTTGTAATTCTGTGCAAGATAAAATGTTATTCCAAATACACAGCCAACATTTTAATGAGATTAACTAAAGTGCCGATTTCCTTGTTGCTTGACCAACATAGATTAGAGAGTCAGCAAGACCAGTGAGATAAAGTTTTCAGGGAGCCCAGGAGGCTCAATGCAGAAAGGAAAGGGAAGGTTCTGAGAGATGCAGATGTAAACGTTTTGGCTGCATCAACAAATTCTTTCCCACATTTTAATAAGAATTGGAAAGCTTGCATCTTTTTCCAGCTTTTAATTGCAACAATATGACTAGATGTCCGATTTAATAAAATGTACGAGGCCCTATGTGATATTTTGTTTCTATTAACACAATTAAAGTAATCTTTTTTAAAGTAATCTTAATGTTGTTTAGTATTTGTGCTTTGCAAACACTGGGTATCGTTCACATCCCTAAAATTTCATACAGTACGTGAGGAAGCAAACCCATTTCTTCGGTTCAGCAGGCAGTTAAGTTTGAGCGCTAAACAAGTACAGGTACTACTGTATATTACCCAGTGCTTCTGTATATGATGAAAAGGTTTGTAGGATTCTAGATCATAGAATCACAGCAACATATGTTCCTCAGTTAAAGTAGCATTTCCTTGAAATAGGTGGGAAAGCAGGGGGCTCCCAAGCTGAACTGTGTTAATTTCAGCTCCAGGGACCCCCTGCTTCCCGAAATAGCAAGGGCGCCTTCGGAGGTATGTATCTCATGCATGTCACACAGGACCTTTAAACAGCCATATTGCTCACCCAGCCGGGGCCGCTACCGACATGACCTAGCGGTGCTGCTCCTGAGAACCCCTGCTTTCCATCTAGTATAAAGAAAACCTAGGTGGTAACACCTTTAAGTTTAACACTACCGCCTAGCTAGAGAAGTGTGAATTGTATATTCCCTGGCATATATATGCTGCTTTGGTGTTTTACCATGGCTTCATTGAGATAGTGTAATGTGTTATATTTCCTTCTTTACCCTCTGTAACATTGCTGTTCTTTTAACGCCACTAGCTTTTTACCCTTCACGCTTATTGGTCTTGCAGCCTAAATATGTCCCAAACATAGCAAATGAGCGTTCCGCAATTCTAATCTACAGTAGTTATCTAATAGGGCTGTGTTTTACTCCAATCAACTCTGGCACTCCTGTGTTTTAATAAGTTAATAAATAACCAGTTAATAAGCAAGCATTACAAACAAATGACAGGTAAAACATTATTCCCTAGTCTGGTCTCACAAAACAAGCCCTTAGGACCATCCTACTTAGGACTCCTTTTATTCGGGAGGAGGCGGCACCACTTTGCCAGAGCCACTGACTCAAAAAAGTGGTATAGAAAAGTTACAGAAATCGAATAAGATGAATGAAAGAAAGAAAGAGAAGTATCACAGAATTTAGAGTTTGAACCCAAGTTCAGTTCTATAATATGTCAATTTCAACAAGTGCCAGATACTCCCAATCCAGAGATGTCTCTTTTTGGCACCGTCTGTTGGATAGTTTGTGTAACAGGCATATTTGCTTGTGGTGGAACACTACAATACAGACACTGTTGCTGGAATAGTTTCTAACATGTGTTGCGGGGGACAGGCTCAATGGATAATAGACTCTTTCATTTCTCTATTTAGCATACGATTTAATGGGGGGAATTTTGTATCTGCTACAAAACAAGTATTCCGCTTACTAGAATATGTCACAAGCTGATAGCATGTTTCTTTTTACGCTCAGAACATACGTAGTGTAGTAATGTTGTCTCAGATATAGACTTGTTATAATAAATTCAATTGTGTAACAGCTTTCCTGTGTGTGTGTGTGTGTGTGTGTGTGTGTAAAATTTATTTTACAGGCACTTCTCTGCTTCATCTTGTTGGGTTGACAGACACATTTTTATGAATAATTGTAAGTCATTTCTGTAAGAGCTATTTTGATAAAGAGAATAATTTGTTTGTACGAAGCTGTGTGCACCGCTAACTTCAGTTTACTCGTCATCGATGTAGCGTGGGATATGAATGACAGGTTAGAGGGATTTCTCTCCGTATGTCAATTTTCAGTATAACCAGGTATAGCAATATATGTTATTTAAGTAAACATGCAAAGTAAGAAGGCTGCTGTTACCTTTGAGCGGTACTCTGATAACAGGATATGTGGGCTGAGAGCCACATGGGTTCTCTCGCAATGGATTATTGCTTTATACAAATTGAAAATGTCTGTTTCTTGCACTGAGACCACCTAATAAATACATGAAATAATTCCATCGTCATATGATGTGACTTTGTCAACGAATAACAATGTGTTTCCGACAATGTATCAGCGCTGTGCAGAGATTTTTGCAGGAACAATGATCTTACAATCTAATTTAGATGCCCGAGGCACAGGGGGATAAAGTGACTTGCTCAAGGTCACATGGAGACCGTAACCTGGGATTCAAACTGGGTTCCCCTTCTTCAAAGGCCATTACCACTGAGCTAACTAGCCCAAATTGCTTTGAACCCGTAAATGTTCATTTCACCATGAGAAGCAAAGGGACACTTTTTTTTTTAACCGTCTATCGAAGATTATTATGCAATACCATAGAAATCTGGGCACGGGAGGCGTATGCTGCCAATCTAGCTGAGTTCAACCACATTAGTTTCTATTGCATCAGAAAGCTGAATATATCACACAATAGGAACGTATGTCTTGTATTCACTGCCTAAAGTAGTAGTGGCAATAGGGAAGATTCTCTTTGCTGGAAGTACTTTGGATTATGAAGTTCTCTGGCAGGGAATAGGTTAAGTTTTGGAGAGCTCACATTCAGTGGCTAAGTTTCACGTGGTTCTTAGTATTGCTGGTAACCAATTAATATAGTTATGGAGACCACATCACAAATAGACTGCAGTGATTTCATTTGCAACATTGAAGTATTTTGTGTATGGTGTGCACAGGGAATTATCTTGGAAGAGCTGTACAAGAGGACGTACAGTACAAGAGGACGTACAGTAAGTGTGAGCACCTATCTGTGTGCTCTTCAACAAAAGAGAAGCAAGATTTTTGCTGAACCCAATTAAAGCTGCAGTTTTCAAGCTGCCATTAAAAAATAAATAAATAAATATGATAGATATATAGATATATATATATATATGTATATATATATAGATAGATATATAGATAGATATATAGATATATATATATCTATATAAAAAAAAATTCCCATTCAATATGTGCATCAATACAATCTGCACACTGACAAGTGATTAGCTAAGCTGCAGATCAATCCATTCTCCTGTAATCAATCGCTTTGCTCAGGGTTATTAAATTCAGCATTATGGGACATGTAGTTCCTGGAATATGAGTGACTGGGCAGTTACTAGATACAATTGGTTCAGTGCTAGAGAGGGCGGGGCTCAAGAGCCAGAGCCTATCAGAAGGGGAAGGGGCTGTCACGTTGGAAATGCTCCCTACATTGGAAACATTAAAAATGTCTTTAAAACATTTTTGTTTTACATTTTTAAATGCTACAAGTATTCTCATAGCACAGAACTGATTTATTAAAAAAATAAATAAAATAAAAAACACATGCAGGATATTGCTTGAACTGCCGCTTTAACCCCATCCTACAAATACAGTAAAATATGGTTAGCATAATCAGATAGGTTTCTTTTCCCAGCATCTATCATTATAACTGACGGGAAACCAATTAAAGGGGCAAAAAACCTATTATGTTTCAGTCTGTTACTAAAAATGTGTGTATTAAGCTTTATTTGTTTTTCTTACCTAGTAAAATTAGTGGAGTGTGAAAAGCTAATTTACCTTTGTGTTGTACTTTTATGAGAACGCATACACATTGAGAACATAAATATATCGCAGTATAATTGTAACCTTTCACCATGATAATCTTGTCAATATATCCGCTTTGGTAGAGTAATTTTCTTCCCCGTGTAATTCTGATGTTTCACTTCATTATGGAGGTTCTCATAAAAGCTGCAAGTTACGGTTTATTACTATACACTTTGAATATCTCCAGCAACATTTTCGGTACAGTACAGGACAGCGAGTGTACTGACCATCCTGTAGGAAATGTAACAGCTAAAACTAGTTAAAATAATGTGCCCATGTTCATTATGTAACCAATGAAGTTGAAAGAATGAGCATCCCAAATGTGCTATGATTTCAAAAGCAAATGCGTTAAAGTATTAAACTTTACAATGGCTCAGATTTACTTGTATCAGAGCAAAATATAGAGATTATTTTTTAATTGTAAGCACTCAAAGTAAAATATATCTATTTAAAGGAGCACTTTTGGGGTTTTTATTGGGTGGAATCCGGGGTCCCCCTGAATCAAACAATATTTTCAGCTCCAAGGACCCCGTTTCCAGAGGTACGTACCAGCGAAGTTTCCAGGTTCAAATCTCCTTCGGGTGAAACAAAATGGCTGCCACATAATGGGTTGTGGCTTCCTATTGGATGGGCATTTAAAAACCAGGAAGTAATACGGGTAACGTCACTGGTAAGTATCTTGGGAATCAGGCTGTCCCTGGAGCCGAGAATAGTGGGGTTCCGATGTGGAGGACCCCCGGACCGCCATCCTGGGAAGAGATAGTGGGGTTCCGATGTGGAGGACCCCTGGACCGCCATCCTGGGAAGAGATAGTGGGGTTCCGATGTGGAGGACCCCCGGACTCCCATCCTGGGAAGAGATAGTGGGGTTCCGATGTAGAGGACCCCCGGATTCCAATCCTGGGAAGAGATAGTGGGGTTCCGATGTGGAGGACCCCCGGAACCCCATCCTCGGAAGAGATAGTGGGGTTCTGATGTGGAGGACCCCCGGACTCCAATCCTCGGAAGAGATAGTGGGGTTCTGATGTGGAGGACCCCCGGACTCCAATCCTGGGAAGAGATAGTGGGGTTCCGATGTGGAGGACCCCCGGACCCCCATCCTGGGAAGAGATAGTGGAGAGTAGTCGGGTGAATTGCTCTTCTAATGCTTGTTCCATCATTTCCAATATTATGATAATCCAGAAGTATATCCGCAAACCAAATATGTTTGTGCCCCTTTGAAAAGAGCGCGATTATCTCATCAGAGCGCAGGCGAATTCACACTCGCCTAACAAGCAGTATAACGATCATGCTAATTGCTGTGGTAATGTTGCCGAATCAGCATTTGTTTATTGTATTGGGGTGAAATGATCTCTCCGTCACATCTGCTGCTCTGAAACTTAAACGCACAAATAAAATGCAAGTATTAATGCTTATTTACAAGAGTCTCCACTCGGCAATAACTAGTAATAGTAGCGTGGTGTAGGATAGAGGACATTGTAATTTGCCAGCACCTTGGATTGTGCAATTGTTATTTTAGGCTCATGTTCCTCCTAAATTTATAATTAGGTGGGACGTGTCCTTCAATGACCAAAAAAAAAAAAAAAAAACTAACTACAGTATGTTTTAAAAGGGCCAACCTAAACCAGGTCAGGTCTTCAGGATATCCCTGCTTCAGCACAGGTGGCTCAATCAGAGGCCTCTGAGCCACCTGTGCTGAAGCTGGGATATCCTGAAAACCTGACCTGTGGTGGGGCTCTGTGTACCATGGGACTGCCATCTCTTTTAGTACTAACCAATAGACCTACCCACAAGCAGATGTGAAAGTACTTCTATTATTAAGCTATTTATTGGTTTAAACTGAAAATGTAGTCTTTGTACCCAAGCATAGCTCTTAAAAACCGTGATATTACCTTAAAGCAGCAATAACTTTCCAACTTATTTTCTTATTTTATTATGTAGCATGCGACAATGTATATTTCTACATTCTTACCCAAGTTGGCAAACATTTGGTGCTCCTGTTATACATCAGTAAAAATCCCAATTGTGTGCCTAACATAATAGGTACCTTTCAATTTCAATCAATCCTTCAGGTCAGTAGGATACATTGTAGCTGCTGAGTTACACTGTTACTAAGGTAACAATCTATTGTTAAAGTTGGCAGCTCAAACTGTTGGGAACATTGGCAACAAATTGTCACAAACAGGAATGTGTTTCAAAGATCTTGCACTTCTTGCGAAGTGTGCTAAAACCTGCTGTAGAAATCAAAGAATGCTCAGTATATTAAAGCGCATTAAAAGTTGAATTAAAAAACAAATGTAGTAAGTATTTTCTAATACTACAGAACAGATTTAAAGAAAACCACATAGGATATTGCACGGATTGCTCCTTTAAAGGAGCATTGCAGTATACCCAGCAATTTTAGAATAATGGTCAAAGGAGGATATATTACTTTTGGTCATATAAACAGTGGTTGTCCAACAACAGTGTAAATAAAGAGAAAAAGAACCCAGTTTACTAGCACTCCTTCACAACAATTGTATAATGATAATATTAAAAATACTTTATTAATAACTAATGAATAAAAAATAGGGTGTTAAAACGTAATTAAATACTCTATAGAACAGCACGTGACTGTATCTGTTGGTAACCCACCCGGATCTAGGTGGGTAGATATGGTATGATCCCTGATAGATACTCGGGATCAATTGCTATATGTTATAGCTACCTGTAATGCAGGAAAGGAGTCAGAGAAAGCCCACCTAAGAGACTGTCTCTATGTGAGTGTATCGCGGCGTGTAGTGCGCTCTACTGGATACACTCTATATATCTGGTATTTAATGCGTTAGGTTAGACCTAAATGTATCTACCCCAAATAGAGATTGCACTGGTTGCTATATATATTCTCACCAGCGTTGACAAGGTTAAATCTCTATAGAGGACACAGATTGCCCATACTCTTCTGCGCAGACTAATAGTCAAGCACTAAAGTGTGGTAATGCAGTATCAGCAAGCTAAGGTATCTACATGTAATTACCCATACACCTTGGAGGTGATGTAAGCCCAAATAGGCACTCCCTCACTACTGTCAGTATGGTGTGGGTAATTGTAAGATGTTTGTGCATTGCATCTAATAGTTCAGACAGAATAATATCTAAAATGCCACATATGCACACTCTCAGTACATTTGTAGTCACCCTTACACTTGGCAGAGTGGTATACTGCGTAGGTGGTGGGGGCTAGTGTGAAGACACCCCCCCACAGTATAGAGAGGGTAGGTATGGTGGTAGCACTGACTACTAGGGCTAATTACATGCACATGAGCAGCTGGGAGGCTACTCATCAATGAGGAGATACACTTGCTAGCAAATACAGCCAACTGGAGTGGGGTAACCCACCTCCACACGCAGGGACCTCCCCCTACGTGCCCTGAAGAAGCGTTTTTACACGTGAAACGCGCGCGTCGGCAGTTCTCTCTCTGCACACGCGGGAAGCTTGTTTATTCAAACATTAGAGTCTAAGGATATTGATCCGCCTTACCGCAATTCAGCTTCCCCAGCTGTGCATGTTTGACACGGGATCGCGCTGTATACCAGTACCGCGTGACTCTCTATGCTTTCAAGGAGTCTTTGCTAAACCCACCTTACAGACAGGCATGTCCTCGAGCACATCGGCACTGATATAACCAGGATCAGTGCTGATGTAGGGGACTATGCGATCACCAGTTAGACCGGCTCCCCACGCTATCATTGAGTGCATATATATTGCTCAATACTCTGAGGGGAAGGGGGGGAGGGGTGTTCTGGGGTATTGACCTCATCCTATATTAACCCCTTGTGTACCTCACTCCAATTGGCTGTATTTGCTAGCAAGTGTATCTCCTCATTGATGAGTAGCCTCCCAGCTGCTCATGTGCATGTAATTAGCCCTAGTAGTCAGTGCTACCACCATACCTACCCTCTCTATACTGTGGGGGGGTGTCTTCACACTAGCCCCCACCACCTACGCAGTATACCACTCTGCCAAGTGTAAGGGTGACTACAAATGTACTGAGAGTGTGCATATGTGGCATTTTAGATATTATTCTGTCTGAACTATTAGATGCAATGCACAAACATCTTACAATTACCCACACCATACTGACAGTAGTGAGGGAGTGCCTATTTGGGCTTACATCACCTCCAAGGTGTATGGGTAATTACATGTAGATACCTTAGCTTGCTGATACTGCATTACCACACTTTAGTGCTTGACTATTAGTCTGCGCAGAAGAGTATGGGCAATCTGTGTCCTCTATAGAGATTTAACCTTGTCAACGCTGGTGAGAATATATATAGCAACCAGTGCAATCTCTATTTGGGGTAGATACATTTAGGTCTAACCTAACGCATTAAATACCAGATATATAGAGTGTATCCAGTAGAGCGCACTACACGCCGCGATACACTCACATAGAGACAGTCTCTTAGGTGGGCTTTCTCTGACTCCTTTCCTGCATTACAGGTAGCTATAACATATAGCAATTGATCCCGAGTATCTATCAGGGATCATACCATATCTACCCACCTAGATCCGGGTGGGTTACCAACAGATACAGTCACGTGCTGTTCTATAGAGTATTTAATTACGTTTTAACACCCTATTTTTTATTCATTAGTTATTAATAAAGTATTTTTAATATTATCATTATACAATTGTTGTGAAGGAGTGCTAGTAAACTGGGTTCTTTTTCTCTTTATTTACACTATTATGTCTTCACCCAGTTAGCACCTCACCAGGGTCAACACCAGCAGTGCGGGTTTTCTTTAGTGTAGTTGTCCAACAACAGCAAACAGTTATTGCAATAAGGTGGTAAATGCGCATACAACTGTTTGCTTTTTACACTGGCTATTCCCCTGTTGATGATGGTTTGGGGGAACAGCCTAGCTGCTTGTCCTATTTCCAGTACTCTCACTGAACTTTAAAGTCAGATTTTCTTAATTAGTATGCCTCATTGTAGTAGGCACGCGAGTACAGTAGTTATCTCAAGGGACTGCATAGTTTTGCCTTCCGATTTATCCATTTCTGTGAATCAATAAAGAGTATTGGTAGTCAAAGCTTTGGCAAAACTGGAGATAAAGGTATCATACATTTTAAATTCTGCTTCTGCTCAGAACGATACAACAACTGTACGGTTCTGTGACAAAAACCCCAGCTATTGTACTTGGGGCCAAGAGAATGATTACAGAATGTATGGGTACAGACTTCAATTGATTGTCCATCTTTGGTATTTAGGAAGGAATTGTTGCTTGTACCCACTGGCTAATGGCAAAAGTGCTCTACTAACCATTAACGTAGCAGATACTGCATACAACTATATTGTTTGCAATATCTGTAAAGTCTAGAATATGCTGGTAAATACTCCCAATATATAACATCCATTAAATGTCTGATATAATACAGGGAAATAAATCAGTATATAGAAATCTAGTAATATTACGCTTTGTGGACTCTTCAAACTGAGAAATGTCAAGACAGTGATTGGAAAAATGGAAAGCATAACAGAGAATTTTACTATGTGGCTCAGACAATGATTGCACTTTTGAATAAAATGGGCCTTAAACCATATCATTAATCAAATAGGACTTGCATGACTTGAGGTTGTGGCCGACAATTCCAATGCTATCACATTTCTAATAACCCTCTTCACCTCTACCTAATCTTCACACTGGGAGGGCATAGATCTCTATGTCAGAAAGAACAATTGATTCAGTCCAGTTTTATTTATTCTTCCTAAAAACACAGGTTTGTAGCACTTGAGAACACAGGGTTAGGCGTGCAATATAGTCCTCGCTGCTGTGCGTGCGGACGCGCGGCCGGCGCATTTAGTTGCTAGGGTGCAAGCGGTGACGCGCGCGGTTAGGGGGCGTGACGTCACAGCGTTAGGCCGTGCTGTGATTGTATTCGCGCTGCTGCCATGCCGCGAACCAATTTTATTGTATTTTCCCTGGTCTGCTGCGCCACTGCTTACGGCCGTGCGTGGGTCTGAAGAATAGCAACTGCAGGCACATACCCTGCAATTATAATGGACACGCCCGCACGGTATATTACACGCCTTAGAAATGAAGACTGGACCAGTCTATACTCATGTGTAGAGATGAGCAAAACGGTTGAAAATGCTTTTGAAAAATTGTAAGGTATTTTTCCCCCAAATTCCATTCCCTGTGAAACGTTTTCACTAAGCCACAAAGGGCTAATAAGTTGCCAAATTATTAAGCTTTCAGGACTATATGGACAGTCAGTGAGCTGAAACATGGCGGGTGCGCTTTTTTATAGTCTTGGCATTAAGCGAATAGTGATTGTGGAGAATTGCACAGTGACTTAATGCTTGGCAAATAGTTTGCAGCTTTTTTGTGTGGCCCAAAAAGAGCAAATTTTACATGGTTTTGCAAATCTCAATCCTAAATTAAGGTGTATGTGGACAAACTATATAGCAAGCAACCCTGCCAATGCAATGTCTTCAGTCAAAAACGTTCACATATTACAGTAAAGAAATAAGACGTTTGGCTGTACTATTCCAACCCATAGTTTATGCGCTTATTCCATTTCACTTTAATCTCAGCTGATACTGAATTACCAGTTACAGGGTACCACAATGGTCTTATTTGACATCAGGGGCCATATTTACTAGTCAGTCTTTTGCTATAAGACATCTTCTGGCGCTGGATGGCCTTACAAGCACGTGTGTTTAACTTGAATAGTTAATAAGGTGTCTTTCAGTTTATTAATATGGTCCAACGCATTTAAACCCTCCTGGTAAGAGGTACGTATTCATTAGCGTGCGGCCCATGATAAAATAGCACGCATTATCAATTCTACGATATGTTATAGGATTTGGGCCAACACAAGACAGACTGTAAACTGTACTAAAAGGAGTAGACGATTTGTAACCAACAAACAGTGCTATCAGATCAATGTATTAAAAAATGACATTTTTGGAACAGATTATTTATTTAGAGTGTTCTAGACTGTTGGTTATTGTGATTATTGGACTACTTTGAATTTGAACAATATATGTACAGCTAATATATATTTACAACTTAAATACTTGGATGGTACAAAAGGAAAATGCAGCAGGGCATAATTTACATAATATATGTCACATTCAGTGTCTCACTGAAGCAAATATAACATTTGCTAGAATACAAAAGATTCTTGCCACTGTATGCTTCACCGGATAAGCATACAAAATAGCATTTGGAAAGACGTGTCAGCAGTCTATATTTCTGAACTAAAGTCAATATTTATGAATTCTCATACCACCTGCATTACATACCCAACTGTCAAAAAATGTAATGATGCATCTCTTGAGCCACTGTGTATGTGGCCATTTTCAGTTTTGGCTTTGCATTTTGTAGTACGGCTGTATTTGGGATTTGTACAATGCTTAGATGCAGCTCGAATAAGTAATCACACTTCTGCCAACCAAACAGCTATGCACTCAACAGAAAACGTTGATGTGATCAATTAGCACAAAACTGACTCCTACATTTTTTTCACATTTTTTCGTGTGTGTGATATATATATATATATATATATATATATATATATATATATATATATATATGTATATGTATATGTATATGTGTTTTAATTACTACTTCTACATTTTTCAATACGGATATAAATGAGAAGACTCTGCAATTGGTCATTTTAGCTAGGATATTGTTATTGTTTTGTTGAGCATCCAGTGTTTTGAGGTTTTTAATGTTACGGAAATTACTGAACATGCGAAATATGTACATATATAAAAAGTTATTATTATTAAAAATATATATTCGATGGAGACAAAACTAATTCCATGGCTGGGACTGCTTTGATTATACACCCTTTGGGTCTTTCAGCTTAGTTGCATATATTAATATGAAATTATTGAACTTTTTTAAAATTAAAATGAAATAAAGCTGACTATTAACAGCTCCAGCGCAAAATGTGATGGAGGCTGTAACTGTTTGTAGAGCACCTATATTTTCAGCACCTGCACGTGAAGACTTTCTTATGGTTTACTCCTGTGGTTTACCGGCTGTAACAGCTGCATCTTCAAAAACATGTCAGTGACAATCTCTGCACACAGATGTATATTGTTTCTGTGAACTTTCACTCTCCGGGATACATTTAAATATTGCTTGATTATTCATGACAGTGTATTAAAAACAAAAAAAAATAGAAACGCACACTCCATAGTGTAATAAAGTTTAAAAAATTAAATTGAATTTTTTTTTACATGTAATTAAAAAACCATGAAACAAATGCCCACTCACGATACATAGTAACCTGCATTGGAATGGATCCCTTGATATTACCGGAACCGGCTCAGATGTTTGCAGCCACTGGCAGCAGCGTGGTACAGATAACGAGTCGCCTCCGATGATCCCCAGGCAGCTGGCAGCGTGGTGTAGAACTCAAGCGGAATCCAAGAAATGTCCGAGAGACTTGTGCGCCATTTCTTTTGAGAAGAAAAACATTATTTATCACTGGGATCTAGCATTGGTCTTTTAAGGAAGCTAAGTACAATGGTAATAGGTTTAAGGATAACGTTTGGTTTGCTAAAAGAGACTGCCTCTTTAAGGCTGTCGTTCACACTTCTCACCTCCCCCCCACATTTTACATTTACTTTAAAAGATCTTTTCTTGCCCTTTCCGAAGATTTTTTTTATTTATAAAATGTTAGGCTTCTTTTAGTTTAAATATACCCAGCAGTGTCCGGGAGGTCAGTGTTCTCAATATAGCCCAGTGCAGCCTGCGGTTACAGATGCTAGTGACCAACTCCAGTCCCCAAGGTATATGAGGTTTCTATAGTTGGTGCA
This sequence comes from Ascaphus truei, assembly GCF_040206685.1. Taxonomy (NCBI): domain Eukaryota; kingdom Metazoa; phylum Chordata; class Amphibia; order Anura; family Ascaphidae; genus Ascaphus; species Ascaphus truei. The sequence continues at coordinate 40,367,227 of NC_134499.1, forward strand.
GCGCAAACAAATATCCAACTGGCAAACTGAGTCAGAACGAACTCTGCATCAAATATCCTTTCTTGATGTCTTCTGTGACTTTACCAAAGAAAGAAAAGACCTGGCATTGTGTAGCATGTAATGTGCAATATATGCAAAATCACACTGACATTTCACAAGAACGTACAGCATGCAGTGCGAGTGCACAGCAGGGTGCGCTCCACCACCTATAGAAACCTCATATTCCTTAGGAGACTGAACACGCCGCCATCCCTGTGAAGGTTGGAGATGCAATATTAATTTCTATTTTGTTTTCATCTAAGCTCTGAATCTTCCTGATATTGTCACTGTTACACTATCACTGGGAGCACCCCTTTATCTGTTTTATTTCAGACCTCAAGAACTACCAACAGGTCAGGTTTTGAGGCTATAACCTGCTTCAGCACAGGTGATGCAGTTAATGATTGAGTCACTAATTGAGCCACCTTTGCTGAAGCAGTGATATCCTTAAAACCCGACACCTTGGTTGCCCATGAGGACAGGAGTTGGCCATCCCTGATGTAGGGCAAATGCTGGAATTTTAGGGGCCGATTGGACTGGCCGCTCAGATGGAGCAGCCAGACAGTTTTGTTATCAATAATCTGAAGAATAGGCAATAATATTAATTAGGGGTTATCAGAACAAATATTTTCTAGCAAGGGGTGCACAATGTAAAAAAGGTTTGGGAATCGCTGATCTAATTCATGCATGACATTTTAACTTCCCAAGTACTAAACTCAGAAAACGCTGAGCCACCCCGAGATAAGGATAGTTCATTTCCCACTCGGGGATACTCCCAATTAATGGAGGTATAGGAAAAAATTGAAGCAGGCAGGCCTGTACGTAACCAAAGCCTACTACCAAGTACTGTACTATTTTTGTACCTTACTAGGGTTTGTGTAATTAGCTATAAATTACCAAACCTATGAATCCAGGAATCATTCTTACCAGTTTGTGACTTCTTATCTCAGGCAGACAACTTATTTCCAAACAACCTGATCCATTTCAGGGAGGTTTTTAAAACCTTTGCTGATTAGGCTTAATTATCGGCACCTGTGCTTCTCTATCTGGAACATGTTAACCCTTTCCCTGCAGGACAAGATGCTCTTTCTGAACTGCTGCTCACATATAAACTCAACCTTTCACAAGTCTTTGCCCTCAAATATTCAATATTCATGTTATGCACTTGATTAACAAGATCGGTATAGGGTGAGTACTAAATTAGCTTTAAATTTTTTTTCTATCTTTTCTATTAACTTCATCCTAGTTCTTAGAGTCCTAACAGCATTACAGGTTGTTCTAGTCCCCATTAAATGTCAGGGAGGGGAACGCCCATGGGAATGAGGATTTTGTGATATTAACTGGTGCTGAGTTTGAGTTGTCCACGTTGTATACATGAGATTATACATGCTGTACTACACAAGCCTGTGTTTCAGGTTCTACTTTGAATAGAACCCCCATCCCTTCCCCCCCTGTACTGATTTAGCCTTTGATCTCCTCTGTGTGTTCTTATCACCATAAAAGAGAGACCTCACAGAGAGGTCAACTGCTCAACAAAAGAACATACAAGGGTCGTGATACAGATCTTTATAGGTCTTGTGATAGCTAAATAATATATCAGTGGTGTCCAGACCAGCAATTTCAGAGAATCCGTTTTATTATACCTGGTACATAGCACCCCTGGACACACATTCATTTTGACATAAAAATTGTAGTTCCACATTGACAAGTTTCTCTTTGCAGAAGTGAATCCCTTAAGCCCAAATGTCACATCCAACAGTGAACTTATGTCTGCATCTCCTGTCCCTGGAGCACTACCCAGAACTTCTTGCTGTAGTCATCGCGTCTTCATCCAAAAACACACAAGAAGTCTGGCCTTAAAGAGGTCATTACACGAAAAGGCAGTTTTTAAATGTTATTTTGACACATTCAATATTATTATTTTTTTTTAAAACTCTGTAGATACTTTTCTGCCTATGATGGACAACATTCTTCTTCTTATTAACTAGGACACAACAAACCAATATTTGTAATTAGATGAAGGAGTGGCTCTGTGAATAAAGGAGCTGACGGAAAACAATGACAGAGTTTGACAGCAGCAAAGCTTGGTTCAAGTCCCTGTGTCAGCGCCTTGTGACCTTGGGCAAGTCACTTTATCTCTCTGTGACTTTGGCAACAAAACAAATATTATAAGCTCTTTGTGCCTGCACAAATTGGATGTATAGCTCTGCATATACTGTCCACACTATGCAAGAAAAAAACAATTATTAGTGAAAGGGACAGACATTTTCTGCACAACTATTAACTTCATACAGAATTTTGTACTTACATTTAAAACATTTTTTTTTGCTGCAGCAAAAAATAAAAACTAGAACAGGCGCATAAAACAGCAAAAGATTGTTAAAATGCTAAGCTATAAGGTATATCTCAATACCTATCATGCAGCCCACTGGGTTTGATTTGGTTTTCTTGATACGAATGAGGATTAGTGCTTTTCATGCCGGCCATGTCATATTTACTATTTATGTACCTCATACAGACATTAACCATGTCTCCTCTTTCTGAGTACTTTCTGAGGTTCCCATACTTATATATTGGCTGTCTGTCCCTCTGCTTGGCACAACGAAATAATTACAAAATATAGGTTGAGGAAGAATCAATTGAATAGGTCTGTCTGAAGTGAATGATATACTCTGTAGTTACCCCACCATATGCGGACCCCAGAGGCGATCATCATGTTACTTCCCCTTTTCAGTGCCCTAACGCTGTACCTTGTACCTGGCACGCCAGAGCCTCTTCTGATGTACCGCTACGTCATGCGCAAATGCCTGTTTTGTAGGGGGTGATCAGACGGGCGCAGCCGGATCCTTCTATTTCCTGCCAGGTGCGTCACGCGATAGCTCTAGGAGCGCCCACACGCTGTGGAATTGCCAGGGGTCTCGAGACACTCCGGTGCTACTTGACCCCGTAACTGAAAAGGATAACGACGCAGTCCAACTTAGGACCAAAGTGAACTAACGGCACTGGTATGTTTTATCGCAAACACCTAGATCAAGGGCGGCCAACTCCAGTCATCAAGCACCCCCCCCAAACAGGTCAGGTTTTCAGGATAGCACAGCTTCCAACAGGTTGCTCGAACAGACCCTGCTTCAGCACAGGTTGCTCGAACAGACCCTGCTTCAGCACAGGTGGCTCAATCAGCCCCTGCTTCAGCACAGGTATCTCAAACAGTCCCTGCTTTAGCACATATGGCTCAATCTCCCTGCTTCAGCACAGGTGGCTCAATCAGCCCCATGCTTCAGCACAGGTGGCTCAATCAGACCCTGCTTCAGCACAGATGGCTCAATCACTTTCTGCTCCACCACAGGTGGCCAAATCAGGGCTTCAGTCTTTGACTGAGCCTCTGAGCCACCTGTGCTGAAGCTGAGAGGACCTGAAAACCTGACCTGTTGCGGGGGCTTAAGGACTGGAGCTGAGCACCCTGCCATAGATAATTGATACCTTTAAAAAAAACAAGTGATAAAAAAATGATTTAAAAATATTTGTTAAGCGTTTAATGTTTCCACGGGGACAAAATATTTCTTAAGGTTTTTACAATCTGTGTTTCTGATAAGTCTGTTTGTTTTATATTTATAGTCAAATTACCAAGCTTCTTCATTGCGAGCTTTTTTTCCAGAGGGAATCCTTAGTTCTTTTTAGAAAGTAATTAGTAATTAGCCAAATAATTAAATGGGGATCACACTAATTGTGTTTTATGATAGCAATTTTACAGTGTTGAAAATAGAAACGTATACTCTTTTACACAGGGCGCAACTAAGAAATTATGTCATCTAAGAAAGTAATTGTGTCTTTCTAAGGATGAACATTATAGCACTGAAATGTTATTTAAAAGCTAATTCAAAGATGGTAATAACAGACTATCCCCTATTACTTCTTTCTCTGCTTTATGGAGTATAACTTTTGGGCCTAAATTGGAATAGCTATTAACCAATGCTCTGTAATGCATTGCAGCCCCACCTGGCAGGGAAAGGGGTTAAATGATGATGTAAATGCTGGTGAAAGTGAGTGAGTGTGAGCATCCTGCATTTTCTAATACAGCCTTTACATGCCTGTTACATGCCTGTTATACACAGCTGCATCATGCAGGCCTTTCCACAGCATGTTTCCAGTTATAAGGCACAGGGTAGCGATATATAATTATTATACAATAGAATATTTATAAGCATATTATTATTACTTTGGTTTGTGTGCAGCCATATTATATATCGCTTTGTATAATAACTTGAACAGTTGGGGTCTGAACAAGAACCTCTGAGGCTGCGTCCATAGTGCGAGCGACGGCGCGCGGTGTGAACAAAATGCGGCTGCTCTATCTGGCCGGCCATATTGTGCGGGAGCGAGAAAGAGCGGCCACACGGCAGAATTTTGAGCCGACATAAAAAAAAATTAGATTTTTCACGCAATGGCCGCGTTACGTGAGCGGATCAGCCAATGAGGGTGATCTAGCCTCGTGACGTCACGGCCATGCCTCCATGTCCCGCCTGCACTATGTCCTAGGCCTTAGGGAGGGGGATCAGGGCTTTAATCTGCCTTAACCCTTTATCGGAGATTAATGAGTCCCGGTGTATGCCATTACATCTGTAACCCACCCTGCCCGGCTCTTAAGGAGTTTACACCGGGTGACTGTACATGGCTTTGCTGAGTCTCTTACACCTTGTCAGGGTGCTAGGTCCGCACAGCCAGGGCGTAGATATGCTGACGGAATAATGATGGACGCCAGGAAATGTAGTACAAACAGGAGCTTTATTACCAGCCGTTGATAATGCTCTTCATTCTGAGACACACTTCACTCTATTCACATTTACTATTATATTTACAGTTTGTACTGTTTGCTTCGTCCCTCGGTACTCTCATCGTAACACTCTAGGGAGGTACTGAGGCGTTTTTCTCTTTGAGTTAGCTGAAGCGTCCCTCTACTGTATATCGTCCGACATGTCTCATTACTAGTGAGCCCCTTGTGGGCATTGGCCGGCATTCTATTTCCTCAGGACCAATATCCCGGGACTATATACTGATATACTGTATGACTGTATACTGACTGCCACCTCTGGGCAGACTGGGTCTCAGTTGGCTATGGACTCTCCAATTGGTCCGATCCGACTATGCCCTGAAGTTCTTATCTGGGGAACCCCTTTTGGGCATAGGCTTCCTTGTATCTAAACAAATGGATTCATCATGGCCATGCTAAGGACGCTATCTGGGTAGGGCACTTTCCCTAACTATAAAACAACCAACGGGGACAGATCAATCCTAGTACACATATTTATACACGGGAACATATTTAAATTATTAACAGTGAGGCTCCCCCAACTGTCACACCCAGGAACCTAATTATAGAGCCTTCGGACTGACTATATATACCCCGATAATTATGTCACTGGCCACACGGTACAGATACCCCTCTCTACATTATCTCTCATATATATATATATATATATATATATATATATATATATATATATATATATATATATATATATATATATATATATTTATCTCTCTTAAAATGTATGGTGGATACCTATCCAAGCTTCAGATTGCAAAGCCAGTATAACCAGCCTCACACTGATGAGACCCATTAAGGTTGAAATAGCTGTCTGTTGGTAGGTTTACTGGCTATGCATCTTAACCCAGGCTGTGCGCAAAGCTGTGCAATGCAGCAAGCATAAGCTTATAGGGGCCCATGTCAAAATTGATTTGAAGCAAAAAGTAGCACTGTGTGCACATTTGCATGTCATTTCCCAGAATCCCTTGCTGCAGTGGAAGCACTCTATGCTGGGTGATAATGGTGAAAGGCAGGGTTGCAGACCTGTCTAAGACATGCAAATGAGCACACAGTAATTTTTCCATTTGATTGATAGATAGATAGATATGAGAAAATGTAGTATTGCTGCTTAGGAGCCCTGGTGTATACTATAAACTATTTGTTGGTCCAAGAAACCGTATCACTGCCTATTTTTTTGCATTTAGTTTCCTTTTTTATTTTATTTCCATGCAATGCAGCTACTGTTTTTGTAAAGGTTAACAATATCAGACATGACATTTTTCTTATGCCGATGCCATCGTAACAAGATGGTCATGTTTGTTTCCATGTACGAATAATCTGAGCTTGTCTGACCATCAGCTGGAGAATACAATTGTATGAAACAGGACATCAAGTCACCTATCTATCGATAGAATGAGAAAAATCTCTCTAGAGGTTGTTTCCAAACCTCCATTCGAGTAACTACTGTATACATTGTTACTGATTTTACTAATGTAATCCTCTCATCGAAATGTGCTAATGCTTCGAGTTGTTGTCATTTAAAGAGGCAGCCTGGTGCAATTATGCATTTATCAAATTCTCAGTTTTCGCCTCAGAAGTTGTTTTCTTCTCTGAAACTGAACTCCTGGAATAAACTTCAAAGTCTTCTAAAAAAAATAGTACTTTTCGTAGAGTCCAATTCACGTTTGCATACCGACATAAATTCTTTTTTATCTGTATAATTTGCCGTTAAAGAATTACTTACAGTATGTGTGTCAGTATAGTTAGTGTTGCATCCACAGAAGGGAATACGTCTCTGAGATTGTTGTGTGATTGTTACAGTAAATGCAATTGTGATGTGTAGATACAGGGTTCTGAAACGTTTCCATATCGCGAACCACTAAAGTGTTAAAAACACCACGTAGCTCCGTGTATAATATATATATATATATAAAATATATATATATATATATATACACGAGCTAAGTGGTGTTTTTAACACTGATATATACATACACCCCCACATACCTGTAGCACAAATCTGTAGTCTTTATCTAAAGATCTGCCTAAGTGTTTGTAGAAAATGCACAGATTACATGACAGAGCTGTTTGAAATTAACTTTGAAAGGGTTTGGGGATCCCTGAGGTTACAGGCACCACCGTTTGAGTCTCACAGAGTAAGATTGTGTAGGCCCTGTTGTTGCAGTGTGTAATAGCAGACACGGCAAGATATTAGCACTTTGATGCATACAGTAAAAATTATCTCTGCAAACAGATGGACTTAAATTGGATTGTCAGTAAATAAAAACAGATTTCCTGCATAGAGCAGCAAAATCTAGGGAGAGACTCAATTGGGAGCATTTTATGATTTTCCATGCTTTATAGATTTATGTTAATCTATCATTATAGTTAAATATGTGAAAAGAAGGGTCCCCTCAAAATACATGGCAAACACAGCTTTATGCACAAGCTAAATTACCAATCCAATACAAACACCATCACATATAACTCCCGTGATCAAAGTTTATTAGAAGCCAGCTGTGTATTGCTAACCCTTAGCTGACCTTTGCCATATCTGGATGTTGGCGACATTTATTTATAAAATATTTTACCAGGAAGTAATACATTGAGAGTTACCTCTCGTTTTCAAATATGTCCTGGGCACAGAGTTAAGACAAATAATACATGGTTACACATACAGTTACATAAATGAACAGGGTATACATTATATACAAGACATTGCATGCACAGTTAAAGAAAATATATATTATGGGCGAATGAAACAGTTACAGACCAGATTAAAATGTGAGACAGCCTTAGATTTGAAAGAACTTAAACTGGTGGTGGATGTGAGAGTCTCTGGTAGGTTGTTCCAGTTTTGGGGTGCACGGTAAGAGAAGGAGGAACGGCCGGATACTTTGTTGAGCCTTGGGACCATGAACAGTCTTTTGGAGTCTGATCTCAGGTGATAGGTGCTGCATGTGGTAGGGGTGAGGAGCTTGTTCAGGTAGCTGGGTAGCTTGCCCATAAAGAATTTAAAGGCAAGACAGGAAAGGTGAACTTTGCGCCTAGACTCTAGTGTTGACCAATCTAGTTCTTTGAGCATTTCGCAGTGATGTGTGTTGTAGTTGCATTGGAGAACAAAACGACAAATTGAATTGTAGAGGGTGTCAAGTTTGCTAAGGTGGGTTTGAGGTGCCGTGCCATATACTATGTCTCCATAGTCAATAATTGGCATTAGCATCTGCTGTGCGATACGCTTTCTGACCAGGAGACTTAGGGAGGATTTGTTCCTGTAAAGTCCCCTAGTTTGGCATAGGTCTTGGTTGTCAGGGTATCAATGTGCATCCCGAATGTTAAGTGGGAGTCAAACCATAAGCCCAGGTATTTAAAACTAGTGACAGGGGTTAGGGTGGTGTTAGCGTTGTTTCTAATCTGTAGCTCCGTCGCTGGAAGCTTTAAAAATTTAGTCTTGGTCCCAAATACCATTGTTACAGTCTTGTCAGTGTTTAAAAACAGTTTGTTTTGGGAAATCCAGTGTTCGAGTCTCAAAAAGTCAGACTGAAGTTTGTGTTGAAGGTCAGAGAGGCTATGGCTGTGTGCATATAGGATTGTGTCATCTGCATACATGTGTATTGAGGCTTCCTTACAAGCTGTGGGAAGATCATTAATGAACACTGAGAAGAGTTGGGGCCCAAGAACAGAGCCTTGCGGGACACCACAGGTGATATCCAGGGGGTTGGAGTTAGAGCCTGAGATGGACACATGTTGGGATCTTCCTGATAGGTTGGACTGAAACCAGTTTAAAGCATGTTTCCCTATTCCAGAGCTCTGGAGTTTGTTAAGCAGGATAGCATGACCAACTGTATCAAAAGCCTTTGCAAAATCTAGGAATACTGCACCTAGATTTTGCAAAGGCTTTTGATACAGTTGATCATAGGACAGTGGTTTCCAACCCTCTCCTGATGATACCCCAGCCAAGCAGGGTATAGCGATACTATATTCATATGAAATCTAATGGCATCCCCATGCTTGTGAAATCATGGGTCAATTCTAGAATCCTGTGTAGCTTAGGTTTCCGGAGAGCAAAGGACTACAAACCAGTGATAAAGGGAGTTCTAGAATGCAATGGGAATAAATGAAGAATAAAATATCCAAAGGGAGAAAGGTCAAAGCAATCAACCTCTTTGCAAAGGGACTGAGAGGTTCGAGCAAAGCACTGTGAAACAATGCATCATCGGCTTTCTGGAACTGAACGAACAAACGGCACGGCTTCATTAAATAGAGATTTAAAAAAATAAAACAATCCTTTGAAATGTCTTTTCTCTACTGTTTCAGTACCTTGTTCCCCACAATCCAATGTTGAGATACCGATCTGTATAAAATAGGATAGATTAAAATGGTCACTGGGCCTTGTGCATCAAAGAAACCAAACCACATTTTTTTTATCATCAATCCCTTTGTCTTTTTGAATAAAGAAAGAAAGGTTATGCTTGGGAGCAAGTAGCATCATAATATTAATTTAGTTCTAAGTGTATGTTGGAGGAAATTGCTGCATTAAAGCAGCTTGGATATCACAATAGCGGCAAACCAGAAAACAGCCACTAATCGCTGCTGTTATACTGTAGGACCTTGCTTTGGAACATTTTACTGGGAAATATAAACAGCCAAAGCTAGATTGCCTCCATGCTAATAGCAGGAGGAGAGACTGGAATAGGCAGGCAATAAATAAACGGACCTCATCTGCAAAGTAGATTGGTTTCATAAAGTAGAAAGGGGCAGATGAGACAGCAAGACAGAGTTCAGGACATTGGGCTGTTTAGCATGGTCCATCATGGTCCATTTGTTAGGTAATGGTAAGTCCTAAAGTAGGGGTGGCCAACTCTGGTCCTCAAGGGCCAGCAACAGGTGAGGTTTTAAGAATAACCCTGCTTCAGCACAGGTGGCTCAATCAGTGACTCAGTCAGAATTACAGCCACTGATTGAGCCACCTGTGCTGAAGCAAGGATATCCTTAAAACCTCACCTGTTGTTGGCCCTTGAGGACTGGAGTTGGCTACCCCCTATCCTAAAGCTTCAAGTGGAGATAAAGGGCTATGTATGCTAAGTGATGCTATGCTTTAAGACAACGTCTCTGTACTCACTTGGATGGGCCATAGGATGTCTTCTGGCTCTGGGAGGTGTCTTATGACATGGAACTGCCTAGTAAATATGGCACACGTTAACAGAGGCTGAATATTAAGGATGTTTCAGAGTTTCACTCCATACACAAGGGAAGATTATCATTTAATATAAAACACAATGTTCAGTATGAAATCTCAGTAATTGCTAGACTGGAACAATGGTGGAAACGTTTGAGCGTTCTGATGAGCATGCAGCACTGTAACATGTAATCATTTCTACCAAGTTATAATAACTGTTTCTTATGACAAGTGTGGGAACGTATTTAATTGTAGGTGTCATTTTTTTCATTATATTCTATGTATCAAATTAAGGAAAAGCACAAAGCAGCGGAGGCAAACACAATGCGATTCAGAGCCTGAATACTTATGGAACGAAGCATTGAGTATTGTTTATATTTGCAGCCACAATTAGTTACTGGATATTTTTCTAGGTGACTTGTACTTCAAGATTCTGTTACAAATTGTTTTTGTTTAGTCAAACTTAAAATAAATGAGCGGTAGAGATAATTGAACATGCAAGGGTCTCCCATTTTTATTTCAGGATTTTTCTCAAAACAGTGGCAGGCTGGGTTAAAACAGTAGATAGATCTGTGCTTGCTGGAAAGGGCAACAAGTATTTTTATCACCCACAAGTATCTTCTTTACCAGAGTGGGCGTAATGCACTGTACTGCAATGGGGGACATTCACTACGCTCAATAAGGGGTCAAGTCAATGGAAGTTAACATAGGATTGAGCTCAGATACCCCTCCCATCCTTGCAGCCAAACGAATGTTCTAGAAGATTGTGTTGAAACCAGCTCTTCTGGTTACAATGCTTCTCTACTTGCTTCCAGTCGAAGAGAATTTCATGTAATAACCAGAACCTATTACTGTGTAAAAGTTATTGAGTCACTAACAATCCTGAATCCCTAACCTCACACTTAGTAGTTACCATCAGCAAGTTACAGTTGAAAACATTAAAATACGTTATTCATACCAAACTCGTACACGGGTCCAGGTGACTTTGATTGGACAATTTTTGTCTCATATAAGTGTGACAGTATTCAAAGGTGCATTCAGACTTGTACCAAATACACCAAATATTAATCTTTCTGAGAAAACGGAATTTGTATTTTATTTTGGGTCCCATTTTAAATGACCGCCTCTATGATGCCTTCCATGGCTCTATCGTAACTACAGATTGGTATTGATCATTGGTAGAGTTACTGAACGTTTGTATAAAATACTGATAACGTAGAATATTGAAAGTCTGAAGGAGCTATGGAGAGGCGTTATAAAGGGATATTATTATTATTATTTTTTAATATAAAACAAGTATGCATATTGAAAGAAAATAGATGACATATTTAAAGGTTGGGGAGTACTTATTAAGGAATTTGTAGAATATGTTTGGGCGCATCTGATTGTCGTTTATGAAAATGTAGGTGTTATTTTAAGATTATTTGGAGCTTCTCAAGTGGTAATCTAATCTGTTTGGCTGAAAGCAAATGAGAGCAGAACAGTCTTTTGGAACATGATTGGTACAATTTTAAGTTCACCGGTTTATTGCTTGGCCTGGAAATCTGCCAGTACTCAAGGGTGGAACCCATACATAATAGTGTTGGAGACAGGACTTTCTGCAAATTGTATTTGGGCATGAAAGCTGAATTTTGGATACACAACCCTAAAATAGGTCGGATATTTTCCGACTGCCGGTTAAAGCCAATAAGCCTTTGTGTGCGTTTGTTTGTATGTATATGTATACATACACATACACACACACACACACACACACACACACACACACACACACACACACACACACACACACACACACACACACACACACACACACACACACACACACACACACACACACACATATATATTATATATATATATATATATATATATAAAAATAAATTAACTCATTTATTCTGCGCTATCGCAACTTGACTAACACGGCTATTTTCTGCTTTATATATATATATATATATATATATATATATATATATATATATGTGTGTGTGTATACACACACACACACACACACACACACACACACACACACACACACACACACACACACACACACACACACACACACAGTATAGTACAAGCCTGCTTCTCTGAGATATATATATATATATATATATATATATATATATATATATATCTGTGTGTGTATGTGTGTGTATATCTATATATATCTCTCAGAGAAGCAGGCTTGTACTATTCTTTGGCAGCGTGCTTTGAATTAGGATACCATGATTGAAGCCTGGCTTTACATGTGCAGGGTCTGAGCTTATGAATTCAGCCAGATATGTCTGCCTGCACAATGCTAATGATGGTGTGCAGAGTACAGTTTTAGGCTTGATTGGGGGGATTTTAATAGATTTTCATTTCTGAAGTATATTATTTATAGAGAGATCATTTCCATATTTTGTCACTTTTTTTTAACGTGACAAATTACTGGAACAAGATTATCTGCATAAATGAAGCCCGTGTCATATTTTCTTATAACCTAGAAAGGTTCAGGACAATAACTAGGTTTTACTGTACATTATTGATATTTAAAAAAGCATTACCTGACTATTAATGCCACAATGTGAAAGATATGACTTTAATCCAGCAGGGGCATTAATGGCAATGTAAAACTTGTTCTTCGGATATTATTACTATTATAAGATAAATTATTTTTGTTTTGCTTTTATTCTGATGCATCAGCTGTTACCGTTTCAAATGTCTTGTCATTCCTACACCATGAATACGCTGAATTTAGAGCAGTCAGAAAGCTTGGATTGTCAGTGCCAGATTCAGTAAAAGACAGTGGCACATTTAAAAAACTGCCGTTTTTTTTAAACATTTTATTCCCCCCCCCCCCTGTGACGCGTCAGACAGCAGGGGCAACAACAGGATTGGGTTCCCGTGCGGCGACGCGTCACGTGGTGCGCCAGGAAGCCAATCAGAGAGGCGGTTTGCTCCTGCCCTGCACCTCCCATCACGTCCACTTTGAATCCTCCTCTTCAGCTTCTTTGCCCGGTGATCTCTTTGATGCACGGCCCCTCGTGCAGCATTTGCAGGGGGGGGAGGGAGGGGAGGGAGAGCGAGTGGTGGGGGACTTTATTTACTATTTTTTTACATAAAAGCCATCATGGCCCCGCCCCCCGTCATGGCCGCACCCACCCGCCCCATTTTGGCCATGCCCCTGCGCTGGAGAACTCTGCCTGCAGACCGCAGATCGCACGGTCTAGCACTGTGCGCGCGCCGCCAGGACGCCAGGCGTGTGCGTGCAGCAGCCTCCAACGGGACCGTAGCCTTATTTACCCATTGATCCATTCTCCTTTGAGCAATCGGCAAAGATTTGGCTTGGGGGTTCACTAAATGGCTGCAGAAGAGTATTGGCTCAGTATCTGTGACTTTGTAAATGGTTGCTTTAGAAACAAAAAAGGCTTGTTACATTATAATACATTAAAAATGTTATTGTTGTTTAAAAAAAATGCTACAAGTATTTTCTCATAATAATACAGAACTGATTTATTAAAAAAAAAAAACACGTGTAGGATATCGCTTGATCTGCAGCTTTAACATGATGCTAACTTAGGATACTGCGTGCGTTAAAGTTAAATTGTATTCACTGAAGCAAATTGGATGCAAATGATATAATTGGGACCCAATTCATCCCAGATTTTCTAAGCAGAGCTTTGGGTGCTATGTAATTTAAATCACATCTAAATTAGGCGTTAATAGCCAATTTCCACAAATCAAGGAAGTGTGTTGGTCCTTTAGAAATATAGATTTGTTTTATGTTATAAGAGCACTCCATGATTCTCAAAATTATCAATAACTCATCACAAGCCATTATCCCAAAGTCAGAAGAATAGAGAGAGCACAGTCCTGCAACAGAGATCACAGGTAACAGCAACATGGGAGTAGGAACAAACAGTAAAGCTAATTTAAACAATGGGGGGTTTCAAAACCTTGTAATGGGCACACTAGATGGGTCAAATGGTTCTCATCTGCTCTTAAATTCCATGTTTCTGTCCTATTAGGAGCCTCAAGGATCAGAGTTTATTTTAAGCATATTCTAAAGGCAGAGAGGCTAACTCCAGTCCTCAAGAGCCATCGACAGGTCAGGTATTAAGAATATCCCTGCTTCAGTACAAGTGGCTCAATCAGTGGCTCCATCAATGACGGAGCCACTGATTTCAGCCACCTGTGCGGAAGCAGGGATATGCTCTCTCTATTGAGGACTGGAGTTGGCCTCACCTGATCTAAAGCAATAAAGTTCTGGATTATCTAGTACCCTGACTGCAGTAGTAATTTGGCCCAACTTCCCAAAAAGTGTACCTCCCCTGCCTTTTGTATGTATACCGATTGTAGATTACGTTGCACTGATGCGTTCTAGTTCATGTTGCTTTGATTGCGAACACAATGTGTTTGTGGAATGTTGGCAGTGTTTGGGCAGCCCACAAAATACCATTCATAAAACGTGTGCATGGTCGAGGAACTCGCAGAGAATGCAATTCAACATGAATTTTAGTATATACATATAATCACTGATTTACATCTTGCATAGGAGGAAAATATTGTAGTAATTAAATGACTCTGAATGACAAAGAACCTGGTAATCTCAGCCAACATCCAGTTTGATTTATTTTTTTAAAGATTAGGGATTAAGCTCTAGGGAATAGTAAACAGGATATTGCAAAAAAAAACAAAAAAAACCCAGAATAATTTATTAAGTTCCCCCTTCCAAGCACATGGGGCTTGCAATTCCAGCTGTCTTTAATAAATTGTAGGTGAATAATGGCTGTTTATTAGATAACTAAGAGATGGATCCTATGTGGTGATAGTTTGTACAGAATCTTTTGTAGTATACATGTACTTCATATATTCAATTATCCACACAGGATTGCACAAACATTCATATTCCTTACAAATATATTTAATCAGATGGATATTCATTCCGACTGTGATGTATCTAAAATATTCTGCCACTTCTTTTGTATGGCCTAAATTTTTGTACGATATAATATTTTTTTTCTGATATCTCTAAGGGCAAAAAAAAAGCCTAATGTGTAATCGGACATTCTCACTTATGAATAAACAGTGATGTTTAATGAGAGTATAATTGAACATTATTATATTCAAAGAATAGAACTTTCAATCTCATTAAACAATTTTTGCTCTGTGGAATAGCAACTGTCAGTGGTTTAGTGGAAGATGAAAGAATATTGCAGGAAGCCTGCAATATATTCAGCACAGTGACTTGCTAGGTCATTTTAAATAATGTTACAGCATTTTATAATAAACTAGCTGATATACCCGGCGTTGCCCGGGATGTAATTTTGGGGGGGCGGGCGACAGGGTTGGGCTTCCCCCCCCTTGACAGCTAGGTGGGTGACTCAGTTGACTGAGTGTGTGGGTGGATGGGTGACTGAGTGGGTGGGTGGGTCGGTGACAGAGTGGGTGACTTTGGGTCGGTTTGACTTTGGGTCGCTGGGTGGGTGACTTTCGGTCGCTGGGTGGGTGACTTTGGGTCGGTGGGTGGGTGACTTTGGGTCGGTTGACTTTGGATTGGTGGGTGGGTGGGTGACTGGGTGGGTGGGTGACTGGGTGGGTGAGTGGGTGGGTGACTGGGTGAAAGTGGGTGACTGGGTAAAAGTGGGTGACTGGGGGAAAGTGGGTGACTGGGGGAAAGTGGGTGACGGGGGGAAAGTGGGTGACTGGGGGAAAGTGGGTGACTGGGGGAAAGTGGGTGACTGGGGGAAAGTGGGTGAGTGAGTGAATGTGGGTGAGTGAGTGACTGGGTGGATGTGTTGGTGGATGTGTGGGTGTGTGGGTGACTGGGTGGGTGACTTTGACTGGGTGACAGTGGGTGGGTGGGAGACGGTGGGTAACTGTGTGACAGTGCGTGGGTGGGTGGGAGACGGTGGGTGACTTACCTTGACCGGGTGGTGTTTCCTGGCGGCAGACGGTTCCCCTCCTGGCACGGATATCCCCGTGGCATCAGGCTGGGGCAGGAGGTGGGTTCGGAAGCTGGCGGGGGGGCAAGAGTGGCAGGCTGGGGCAGGAGACCCGCGCCATGTGAGGGTGAGTGCAGGAGGCCCGGCCCGCGCTTCCCCTCCGCATGGGAGCGCACGTGATAGTGCGTGCAGGAGGCCGGGGGAGTGCAGGAGGCCGGGGGAGTGCAGGAGGCCCGGCCCGCGCTTCCCCTCCGCCTGGGAGCGCACGTGATAGTGCGTGCAGGAGGCCGGGGGAGTGCAGGTGGCCGGGGGAGTGCAGGAGGCCGGGGGAGTGCAGGAGGCCCGGCCCGCGCTTCCCCTCCATCTGGGAGCGCACGTGATAGTGCGTGCAGGAGGCCGGGGGAGTGCAGGAGGCCCGGCCCGTGCTTCCCCTCGTCCGGGAGCGCATGTGATAGTGCTACTGGGGATGTTGCGGAGCGTGCGGGAGAGAGTGAGGGGCACCGGGAGAGGGGAGAAGGGGAGAGGGGAGAGGGGGGGGGGGGGGAAGGTGAGCTGCGGTCGATGGGGGAGAGTGAGGCCAAGCAACAGAGTGTGTGTGTGTGTCCCTTTGGCCCGTCACTCCGCCTCAGGCCAATGAGAGGTGTGCGGGGGCGGGCGGGCCAAGGGACCAATGAGATTTCCCCTAGGGACACAGGACATCCAGACAGGCATACAGTGCTTTCACTAATATAGTATAAGATCAACTTTTTTTTAGTCTTTGGTGGATGGTGGCAATTCTTTTGGTGAACTAGTTAATTCATTTTATATTATTATATTTTATGTAGTTTTCTGGGCAGTATACTATTCTATATAGAGCAAATCATAATATGAAAACACCTTTATAATAATTCTAGTCTATGAATCACTGTATGGCATACAACGTGGATTGCCATTTTTGCAACATGAGGCACATGGAGATAACATTTCTCGTATCAGCAGCCAATATTCAGTGTTGAAATTGGGATTCCCACCTCTTTAAAGAAGGGTGTGTGTTATATTTATTCCACTCCTGGCCATATTTACTAAGCGTGTTACTGTTCTGTGCAGGGTGACACATTACTCGCTCGCTTGGGCTGTAACAGGGCAGAATTGCTAAGACATGACAGTGTCTTAAGAAGTAGCTCTTCTTAGTAAATATGGCCCATAGTCTTCATGAACCAGATTTGTTTTTCCAGGCAGGTAATGAACAAAAATCATTAACACATAATGTGCCACAAATAACGCAGCATACAGCAAAGGAATTCGTATATCAAAGCTTGTCTTTCTTTTACCTGCGACACAGCAGCTGTGTGATAGAGAAGTGTTATTAGATTAATATCACTGGATGCATATATATATGCCAAATAGGAAATAGTATATCACAACATGGTCCTCTCTTGCAGCGTTATTGTGGCCATATTACTGATTCTGTGATCGCCACAACAAAACGATTTTTTCAGTAGAATCTCTACTTTGTCTTGCTTCTTAGCACCCCAAAGATGTATTTTTTGCACAATGAAATGCTTTTTGGTGTTTTGGCTCGGATGCTCATGATATGGTTGAAGTAACTAGAATTCTACTTATAACATGAAATAATGAACAGTTATCTGCAGCCTCAGCGATAGTAAACATATAAGAAAAAAACGATGGCTGCATTCTGCATCTCCGCGCTCATATGAAAGCTGAGTGGGCACTTTATTCTGCTATAGAAATCGGAGTGCCGGTTCTGCTTGGGAATATTTCCTGTTGTGTACAAGTTGTAACCAAGATGCGTCCGTATACTAATTTGAAGTGAAAGAAGCTTCATTAGTTCTTCAGTTAATCTTGTCTGATGCCGGAGTTTGTGTCCTACAGCAATCATCGAGACAAATTTCTTATCCATTCCCTGTGTTACCTTAATGGAACAGGATAGGAAAGCAGTAATTAGAAGTCATTAAAAGATCACTAAACGTAACCCCTAGTGTAAATACACTTACATATGCAACTGGAAAGTGCACTCTGGTCCAAGACATAAAATAGGTCCAGACCAGGTTGCTACGTAATACAACCACGCAATTCTATTCAATGCCAATTGGGTGCATTCACCTAGGTGCACATACACTGGTTATTCCTCTGACCTGGGGTGACCAAAAGCCCCTAAGGAGAGGTTTGAGAACCACTGAGAAGAGGGATACAGGCACTTCCAATACAAAGATAAACGTTGAGAAGCTGCAGAATCGGGGGATTTAAATTGAATTGGAGAGCATGTTGGGCACAGACATAGACAAGATACTTTACACAGTTATCTTTTTCCTAGTTATGCACTCTCGATTAACACCCTAAGCTTTACAGATCCATTTTTATACCATTCATTATTTATGATTGCCATCATCTTAGTATCTATTTAGTACCATCTGTAGCAGGGGGGTGCAAGATTTTCCAGGGAGGGCCCGGCGGTTACAGAAGCCCCGTGCTCTTCCCCCAAGGAATTTAGATTAAATGCCGGGGGATCGCGTGAGGCCTCTGCAACTTCCCTTACCGTGTCTTCGTCGCCATGGCAATGTGGCGTGACGTGACCCGCGGCGATATTTGACACCGGAGACAAGGTAAGGAGGGGGCGGGGGGTGAGCAGGCAGGGGGGTCCAGACTGAAAAGTTTTGCACACCCCTGCTTACACCACCCTACAAACATAACTAGCCCCCCTCACCCTCCCCATTCTCTCTTTGCTCCCACCTTCCCACACACCTGAAACATGTCAGCTGGCTTCTCAGCGGGCACACCTTGTGCTGTCTGGAGGTGAAGAGGCTCCTCTCTCGCCTCTGTGTCGGCGCTGAGGGAGGAGAGGCGTTCCCACTGAGCAGCCAGCAGAGATTTACCACTGTGGCCGCAGCAGCCGTGGCAGAGGGTCGTGGCACACCCTGGCTGAGAAACACTAATCTAAATTAAGAATTAATTTTTCTGAAAATATGTTTTACTTATTCATTCATTATAAAACATTTGAAGTGCAATGCACTATATATGGGGGGCGCGGGATTTTTCTAGGGGGGGGGGGCGGCGGTTGCAGAGGCCCCGCACTCTTCCCCGAGGCATTTAAATGAAATGCCGGGGGACTGCGTGGCCTCTGCAACCTCAACTTGCTGGGATTCAGCTGGCTTCTAGCCACGTTGCCATGACAACGCAGCGGGGTCATGTGATGTGATGCGCTGTCATAACGTGCGTCAAATGACGCTGTGGGGTCACGTGACCCTTGGCGTCATTTGATACCGGGTCATGTGACCCATGGCGTCATTTGACGCCGGGTCACTGGAGAGGGGGGGGCGCGAGCGCTGGGGCCGACACGGGGGGGGGGGGGGCAGCAAAAAAGCTTTGCTCACCCCTGTACTACATAACTATACAACAGATTAAGTAAAAGATGACTTTTAAATATGTATCAGTCTTCCAGTTTAAAAACTGGGACACAAAGTGGTGAAAAGTTGCTGCACCATATTTTAGAAACAAAATAATCATATTGGGGTTTGTTGTCCTTGGTAAATCAGAGAAAATCAACAAATAGTTAGGTTAAAATATAGACTCAAGCTTTCAAGTCAGCAGAATTTTACAACGGAAACTACCCCTCTTCCCGTTACAATAATGTAACCATGTATTGTAATAACCCTCTGCCCAGGACATGCGTGAAAACGAGCGGTAACTCTCAATGTATCACTTCCTGGTAACACATTTTTATAAATAAATAAAATAAATAGGACATGAAAACGTCACTCAGCTCTGAGCTCCTCCCACTGGCTACATAAATCCCGCACCGCAGACATGAAAACGTCACTCAGCTCTGAGCTCCTCCCACTGGCTACATAAATCCTGCACCGCAGTCATGAAAACGTCACTCAGCTCTGAGCTCCTCCCACTGGCTACATAAATCCCGCACCGCAGTCATGAAAACGTCACTCAGCTCTGAGCTCCTCCCACTGGCTACATAAATCCCGCACCGGAGACATGAAAACGTCACTCAGCTCTGAGCTCCTCCCACTGGCTACATAAATCCCGCACCGCAGACATGAAAACGTCACTCAGCTCTGAGCTCCTCCCACTGGCTACATAAATCCCGCACCGCAGACATGAAATTGTCACTCAGCTCTGAGCTCCTCCCACTGGCTACATAAATCCCGCACCGCAGTCATGAAAACGTCACTCAGCTCTGAGCTCCTCCCACTGGCTACATAAATCCCGCACCGGATACATGAAAACGTCACTCAGCTCTGAGCTCCTCCCACTGGCTGCATAAATCCCGCACCGGAGACATGAAAACGTCACTCAGCTCTGAGCTCCTCCCACTGGCTGCATAAATCCCGCACCGCAGACATGAAAACGTCACTCAGCTCTGAGCTCCTCCCACTGGCTACATAAATCCCGCACCGCAGACATGAAAACGTCACTCAGCTCTGAGCTCCTCCCACTGGCTGCATAAATCCCGCACCGCAGACATGAAAACGTCACTCAGCTCTGAGCTCCTCCCACTGGCTACATAAATCCCGCACCGCAGACATGAAAACGGTGCAACTGAGATTGATGCAGAGGAGCCGCCTGTCCCAAATATATTTCAGTACGGCAAAATACCTACTTTGTGCTGACATTTTGCTGGTGATACTTGGATTCCCTTATGTTCATTGTACATGCTTTGTCCTGTTTGGTGTGTTTTCAATAGCAGAAAAACTACACGGCGAGGGTTCAATGAGAGTTCAACTCAATGATGATAAAGGCTAGTTATCGGTAATAGCAATGATCCATTAATGATTGTTACTAGCTCTCAGTATTTAGTGAATAACTGGCAATTTACGATTGAAAACTGGGGCCTATTTTATAATTGGCTAACAACACTGGAATCGTAGCACAAATGGCCGGTCTGCAGTTCACATAAATAAGATCACAATTTAGAGTTGGCCAGAAATAGGCTCAAAAGTTGGTTAACGCGGGGTTCGTTAACATAGACTTGACAGGTGGAGCGTAGGCATGTCTACTCCTAATTTATTTAAATGAGATCAACATGGGCCTCCACACATGCGAAAGCACCTGTTTTGTATTAATGTCCAATTTCTAGGACTTAGGGGCCTATGCAGAGAGCAGCGCTAGAATAAATTGGAGAGTTTAAGAAAAAGTAGCTTTAATGGAGAGTTTTATTCTCCATATGCAGAAATGGGCGAAATCCGCTATTTTTAGCATTACTGCATGTGGAGAATTGTAAATGAGGAGATGCGCGCAGCTGAAAGGGAGAAAAAAAAATCGCGCATTTTTTTTCCCCTATAGCCGGCGAACTCCTGCTTCTTGCCAACTTTAGTTGGCGGAGAAAATTGAAGAAAATCGCGCCAAAAACAGCCGCTAGATGGCGAGCGCGCCTTTCTGAATTTGGATATTTTTCAGACTGGCGAGATGTAGTTTCTCGCCAGCCGCGCGGCGAGATTTTCAAATACAAAAAAAAAATGGCACTTTTTTCCTACCTCGCCATTTTCAGCTGTTTTTTTGCGCGATTTTCGCCGGAAAATGGCGAGATTGTAAATAGCGCTGCTCTCTGCATGAGGCCCTTAATGACTGTTCTTAATTTAAAAACTCTTTGTAATAATGTGCATATGGGGACCAGGTGCTGATCAGACTACATTACAAAAACCCAGCATGTGCTTCTTACATTTCTGGAGCAATTACTGCAATTGTTGCTCTATTGTGAGCAACCGCTATTCCTGAGAATAGACTAAAGCTTCAGAGAAGAAAGCAATGATTTGTTACTATTTATTTAGTACTTCAGTATTAGGTGGTACCTTTTTTATTTGGACTAACAATTGATATAATAACTGATTTACAGAGATTGTTTACACAGGTGGAATAAACAAGATAACAATACAAGGCAGATGAAGTAGAGAAGGACTAGCAGAAGTAATAGTAATTAACAGACAGGGCAATAAATGGATGAAAGGTATGGTGAGAAATGTATACAGCATGTAGGACCATTCATCCATCAGAAGTGTGATGGGAGTGGGGGGTGCAAGCGGGAGGGGCGTGGAGGTACAAGGGGGGGTTGTATGGAAGTGCGAGGGGAGTGGGGGTGAAGGGGGAGGGAGGTGTAGGAGGAAGGGGAGTGTGGGTGCAAGGGGGGTGTATGGAGGTGTGAGGGGAGTGGGGTTGCAAGCGGGAGGGGAGTCGGGGTGCAAGGGGGAGGGGGGTGTAGGAGGGAGGGGAGTGGGGGTGTAGGAGGGAGGGGAGTGGGGGTGTAGCAGGGAGGGGGATTTGAATTGTAAGAGTAACAGAGAAGCAGGGAGAAACATTAGAAAAAAATGATAGTGTGAAGAATTCCCATATCAGCATTAGTCCTCTTTTTTTTAGTGTCAAAGAGCATTATCATTTTAAGTTAAAATGTTTTCCGTACTCCACATTCCATGGAGGATTTGGATTTTGAAATAATGTATGGCATGATCTGGCTGAGAAGGGGTGTCCCGCTGGAGCGCTCTCACAACTGGACTAACACGGCTATTTCTATTTCATTATTATTTATTTCAATGTAGCTCTCTGTTACATTGGAGTTTGCTTTTTGTCTCTGCTGCTGCTGCTGGCAGTGTGTTCCCCCGGTCATTGTGCCACAGAGCTGCAGGCTCAGGTGTTGCAGGCAGAGGTCAGTCCCTCACAGTAACACTCTTCTGAGCGTGTGCGGATGTATTCAAGTGCAGACATCGTTATTATGCGTAGATGTATGATAGCGAAAGACATTAAAATTACCCACAGCCAGTGGCGTTTGTTTACGACCTTATCATATTTTAAGACTTGCTGCTAACGACTGCAGCCAGGGTCGTCAGAAGAAATCATTGGGCCCAGGACAAACATACGAAGCGTTCATTTTGCCCACACATTGCAAACGGTGAACACATTTTCTATGATTCGGCGATTGCTTAGAATGTGCTGATATGTAATGTAGCTACTATTTTCAGCAATTGTTTCATAATTTAAGTCAAGTCAAATTGCTTTTCAAATTTAAACTGTATCACTGTGGAAAGAAACAACAGATGCCACAGAACAAGCGGCACATGCTCTGACCGAGGAACGAATCAAACACATGTAACCAACTCATTCTTAGAGAATTCCCAATAGATGCCATTGATAAGGTTCCCCGGATGCAATATTTTACATTCGCTTTTCCTATACACAGAAAACTCCCAGAGGTTGTAACGATGAATTGTGCAGTTGTTGGATGAATGAAGTAAACAAATGGCTGTAGTATGTTAGTATGTAGAACTGCGCCTATAAATATGTTATTTTTAATTATTATTTTTTTTTTTAAACTAGTGTCATTACATTAGCTTTTTTTCTTATAAACCTGTTGAAGATTCGCTTGAAGGTGTATGGCAGGCCTGCACAACTCCAGTCCTCGAGGGCCACAAACAGGCCAGGTTTTAAGGATATCCCTACTTCAGCACAGCTGGCTTAATTTGTGGCTCAGTCATACTGAGTAGGGATATCCTGAAAACCTGGCCTGTTTGCGGCCCTCGAGGACTGGAGTTGTGCAGGCCTGATATGGTGCAAAGAATAAGCATTGTGTTCAATAATGTACTAATTTTAGCTCTGCTACTTAGTCAATTTACAATACTTAGGACCAGTGGCATAGCTAGACATGAGCGGGACCCCAGGCAAAAAAATTTCAGGGCCCCATTATAAGCTCTCTTCCTCTCCGCCAGCTCTCCCCCTTTCCTCTGGCTCCTCCAGCTCTCCCCCTCTCCCCCAGCTCTCCCCCTCTCCTCCAGCTCTCTCTCCCTCTCCTCCAGTTCTCCCCCTCTCCCCCAGCTCTCCCCCTCTCCTCCAGCTCTCTCTCCCTCTCCTCCATGTCTCCCCCTTTCCTCTGGCTCCTCCAGCTATCCCCATCTCCTCCAGCTCTCCCCCTCTCCTCCATGTCTCCCCCTTTCCTCTGGCTCCTCCAGCTCTCCCCATCTCCTCCAGCTCTCCCCCTCTCCTCCATGTCTCCCCCTTTCCTCTGGCTCCTCCAGCTCTCCCCATCTCCTCCAGCTCTCCCCCTCTCATCCAGCTCTCTCTCCCTCTCCTCCAGCTCTCTCTCCCCCTCTCCTCCAGCTCTCTCTCTCTCTCCTCCAGCTCTCCCCCTTTCCTCTGGCTCCTCCAGCTCTCCCCCTCTCCTCCAGCTCTCTCTCCCTCTCCTCCAGCTCTCTCCCCCTCTCCTCCAGCTCTCTCTCCCTCTCCTCCAGCTCTCCCCATTTCCTCTGGCTCCTCCAGCTCTCCCCATCTCCTCCAGCTCTCCCCCTCTCCTCCAGCTCTCTCCCCCTCCTCCAGCTCTCCCCCTCTCCTCCAGCTCTCTCTCCCTCTCCTCCAGCTCTCTCCCCCTCTCCTCCAGCTCTCTCTCCCTCTCCTCCAGCTCTCTCTCCCTCTCCTCCAGCTCTCCCCCTTTCCTCTGGCCCCTCCAGCTCTCCCCATCTCCTCCAGCTCTCCCCCTCTCCTCCAGCTCTCGCCCCCTCCTCCAGCTCTCCCCCTCTCCTCCAGCTCTCTCTCCCTCTCCTCCAGCTCTCTCCCCCTCTCCTCCAGCTCTCTCTCCCGCTCCTCCAGCTCTCTCTCCATCTCCTCCAGCTCTCCCCATCTCCTCCAGCTCTCCCCCTCTCCTCCAGCTCTCTCTCCCTCTCCTCCAGCTCTCTCTCCCTCTCCTCCAGCTCTCCCCCTCTCCTCCAGCTCTCTCTCCCTCTCCTCCAGCTCTCTCTCCCTCTCCTCCAGCTCTCTCTCCCTCTCCTCCAGCTATCTCCCTCTCCTCCAGCTATCTCCCTCTCCACCAGCTCTCTCTCCCTCTCCTCCAGCTCTCCCCCGCTCCTCCAGCTCTCTCTCCCTCTCCTCCAGCTCTCTCCCTCTCCTCCAGCTCTCCCCCTCTCCTCCAGCTCTCTCCCCCTCTCCTCCAGCTCTTCCCCCTCTCCTCCAGCTCTCTCTCCCTCTCCTCAGCTCTCTCTCCCTCTCCTCCAGCTCTCTCTCCCTCTCCTCCAGCTCTCTCTCCTTCTCCTCCAGCTATCCCCATCTCCTCCAGCTCTCCCCCTCCTCCAGCTCTCTCTCCTTCTCCAGCTCTCCCCATCTCCTCCAGCTCTCCCCCTCTCCTCCAGCTCTCTCTCCCTCTCCTCCAGCTCTCTCTCCCTCAGCTCTCTCTCCCTCTCCTCCAGCTCTCTCCCGCTCCTCCAGCTCTCCTATCTCCTCCAGCTCTCTCTCCCTCTCCTCCAGCTTTCTCTCCCTCTCCTCCAGCTCTCTCTCCCTCTCCAGCTCTCTCTCCCTCTCCTCCAGCTCTCTCTCCCTCTCTTTGTGGCTCAGTCATACTGAGTAGGGATATCCTGAAAACCTGGCCTGTTTGCGGCCCTCGAGGACTGGAGTTGTGCAGGCCTGATATGGTGCAAAGAATAAGCATTGTGTTCAATAATGTACTAATTTTAGCTCTGCTACTTAGTCAATTTACAATACTTAGGACCAGTGGCATAGCTAGACATGAGCGGGACCCCAGGCAAAAAAATTTCAGGGCCCCATTATAAGCTCTCTTCCTCTCCGCCAGCTCTCCCCCTTTCCTCTGGCTCCTCCAGCTCTCCCCCTCTCCCCCAGCTCTCCCCCTCTCCTCCAGATCTCTCTCCCTCTCCTCCAGCTCTCCCCCTCTCCCCCAGCTCTCCCCCTCTCCTCCAGCTCTCTCTCCCTCTCCTCCATGTCTCCCCCTTTCCTCTGGCTCCTCCAGCTATCCCCATCTCCTCCAGCTCTCCCCCTCTCCTCCATGTCTCCCCCTTTCCTCTGGCTCCTCCAGCTCTCCCCATCTCCTCCAGCTCTCCCCCTCTCCTCCATGTCTCCCCCTTTCCTCTGGCTCCTCCAGCTCTCCCCATCTCCTCC
The DNA here is from genome assembly GCF_040206685.1 of Ascaphus truei. Taxonomy (NCBI): domain Eukaryota; kingdom Metazoa; phylum Chordata; class Amphibia; order Anura; family Ascaphidae; genus Ascaphus; species Ascaphus truei. The sequence continues at coordinate 40,393,055 of NC_134499.1, forward strand.
AGCTCTCCCCCTCTCATCCAGCTCTCTCTCCCTCTCCTCCAGCTCTCTCTCCCCCTCTCCTCCAGCTCTCTCTCTCTCTCCTCCAGCTCTCCCCCTTTCCTCTGGCTCCTCCAGCTCTCCCCCTCTCCTCCAGCTCTCTCTCCCTCTCCTCCAGCTCTCTCCCCCTCTCCTCCAGCTCTCTCTCCCTCTCCTCCAGCTCTCCCCCTTTCCTCTGGCTCCTCCAGCTCTCCCCATCTCCTCCAGCTCTCCCCCTCTCCTCCAGCTCTCTCCCCCTCCTCCAGCTCTCCCCCTCTCCTCCAGCTCTCTCTCCCTCTCCTCCAGCTCTCTCTCCCTCTCCTCCAGCTCTCTCCCCCTCTCCTCCAGCTCTCTCTCCCTCTCCTCCAGCTCTCTCTCCCTCTCCTCCAGCTCTCCCCCTTTCCTCTGGCTCCTCCAGCTCTCCCCATCTCCTCCAGCTCTCCCCCTCTCCTCCAGCTCTCGCCCCCTCCTCCAGCTCTCCCCCTCTCCTCCAGCTCTCTCTCCCTCTCCTCCAGCTCTCTCCCCCTCTCCTCCAGCTCTCTCTCCCGCTCCTCCAGCTCTCTCTCCATCTCCTCCAGCTCTCCCCATCTCCTCCAGCTCTCCCCCTCTCCTCCAGCTCTCTTTCCCTCTCCTCCAGCTCTCTCTCCCTCTCCTCCAGCTCTCCCCCTCTCCTCCAGCTCTCTCTCCCTCTCCTCCAGCTCTCTCTCCCTCTCCTCCAGCTCTCTCTCCCTCTCCTCCAGCTATCTCCCTCTCCTCCAGCTATCTCCCTCTCCACCAGCTCTCTCTCCCTCTCCTCCAGCTCTCCCCCGCTCCTCCAGCTCTCTCTCCCTCTCCTCCAGCTCTCTCCCTCTCCTCCAGCTCTCCCCCTCTCCTCCAGCTCTCTCCCCCTCTCCTCCAGCTCTTCCCCCTCTCCTCCAGCTCTCTCTCCCTCTCCTCAGCTCTCTCTCCCTCTCCTCAGCTCTCTCTCCCTCTCCTCCAGCTCTCTCTCCCTCTCCTCCAGCTCTCTCTCCTTCTCCTCCAGCTATCCCCATCTCCTCCAGCTCTCCCCCTCTCCTCCAGCTCTCTCTCCTTCTCCAGCTCTCCCCATCTCCTCCAGCTCTCCCCCTCTCCTCCAGCTCTCTCTCCCTCTCCTCCAGCTCTCTCTCCCTCAGCTCTCTCTCCCTCTCCTCCAGCTCTCTCCCGCTCCTCCAGCTCTCCTATCTCCTCCAGCTCTCTCTCCCTCTCCTCCAGCTTTCTCTCCCTCTCCTCCAGCTCTCTCTCCCTCTCTTCCAGCTCTCTCTCCCTCTCCTCCAGCTCTCTCTCCCTCTCCTCCAGCTCTCTCCGTCTCTCCGTCTCCTCCAGCTCTCTCTCCCTCTCCTCCAGCTCTCTCTCCCTCTCCTCCAGCTCTCTCTCCCTCTCCTCCAGCTCTCTCTCCCTCTCTTCCAGCTCTCTCTCCCTCTCCTCCAGCTCTCTCTCCCTCTCCTCCAGCTCTCTCTCCCTCTCCTCCAGCTCTACCTGTGAAGCAGGCTGGTTATAGAGGCGGGCGGCGGGAGATGATGGCGGCGGCAGGCCGCCAGTATTAAGCAGAAGAGCAGCCGGCAGAGGAGTCAGGAGTTGCATGGAGGCAGAGCAGGACGGGAGGAGTGCGCTGTAAAAGCATAGACACCGGAAGTAAGAAAGACTTCCTGGTTGGACCGCTGGGGCGCGCTCCTTCCCGGCTGTCCTGCTCTGCCTCCGTACAACTCCTGACTCCTCTGCCGGCTTGCTCTTCTGTTTAACGCTAGCGGCCTGCCACCTGCCTCACCTGGGGATGCATATTTATTATTATTTGTTATGTTAAGGAACCGTATAACTATATTGTGAAATTCTGCAGAACCCCAACCCTCTCTAATAGCGCGTCTGAGGTCAGATGTATTGTAAGGAACCCCAACCCTCTCTAATAGCGCGTCTGAGATCAGATGCATTGTAAGGAACCCCAACCCTCTCTAATAGCGTGTCTGAGATCAGATGTATTGTAAGGAATCCCAACCCTCTCTAATAGCGCGTCTGAGGTCAGATGTATTGTAAGGAACCCCAACCCTCTCTAATAGCGCGTCTGAGGTCAGATGTATTGTAAGGAACCCCAACCCTCTCTAATAGCGCGTCTGAGGTCAGATGTATTGTAAGGAACCCCAACCCTCTCTAATAGCGCGTCTGAGATCAGATGCATTGTAAGGAACCCCAACCCTCTCTAATAGTGCGTCTGAGATCAGATTCATTGTAAGGAACCCCAACCCTCTCTAATAGTGTGTCTGAGATCAGATGCAATGTGAGGATCCCCAACCCTCTCTAATAGCGCGTCTGATATCAGATGCATTGTAAGGAACCCCAACCCTCTCTAATAGCGCGTCTGAGATCAGATGCATTGTAAGGAACCCCAACCCTCTCTAATAGCGTGTCTGAGATCAGATGCATTGTAAGGAACCCCAACCCTCTCTAATAGTGCGTCTGAGATCAGATGCATTGTAAGGAACACCAACCCTCTCTAATAGCGCGTCTGAAATCAGATTCATTGTAAGGAATCCCAACCCTCTCTAATAGCATTGTAAATTCTTCTGTATTTGGTACTATTTTCAAATGACCTGAAAATTCCAGAGAACCCTTTAGTGATGTGTGAGGAACGCAAGGCTTCCTACGAACCCTGGTTGAAAAAAACAAGTTTATGCTACAAGTTTAAAACAGCAGTCTATGCAGCTTGTTTTTATTTATTTATTTTTGAGGGAGGGGGTGTATTTATTTTTAATTACCTGAACCAGGTGGTTCCTCTTGCATGATCCTCGGGGCCTTGACCTCACGGATCCCCCTGGTTTGCAATATACAAGCAGTTTTGTTAATTGTCAAAGAATACTTGTCACAAAATGGCCATGGGGTCAGGTTTGCTCCGGCGGCCAATACAATGTTGCAACATCATCGGGCGACAACGTTGCGACTTTCTATTGGGGACCCCGTCTCCATATTAACAAAGGCACTAACAACTCATCTCACGGATCAGGTGTCCCAGAACGTCATGGGACCATCGACTTTAGCTATGTAGGTAAAATTGGTAAATAAATATAAATGTCTGCTTTAACTTAATTAAAAGTGATAGAAGTAGTTGTGTGACCAAGAGTACACATGCATTAAATATCCACTACTACAAGTAGAACAATAACATAATAATAACATGAAAATGAAGTAAAAATGCAATTTTAAACAGACTGATATTAAAGCAGCAATACTGTCCCCCCCCCTTTTTTAATTTGTATCTTTTATTTGTATATGTAAAGCATGTGGCAATATATAATTCTACATTCTTACCCAAGCTGGCAATCGTTTGGTTCTCTTGTTATAAATCTGTAAAAATCCTGATTGTGTGCCTAACATAATGGCCGCGTTTCAGTTTCAATCCATCTTTCAGTCAGTTTAACTCAGCAGCTTCAATGTATCCTTATATACAAGTTAAAACTTGATTATTATTAAATAATAATAATAGCATGTTCTTGTATAGCTCTGCCAGTTTTACGTAACGCTTTACAGAGACATTTTGCAGGCGCAGGTCCCTGCCCCGTGGAGCTTACAATCTATGTTTTTGGTGCCTGAGGCACAGGGAGATAAAGTGACTTGCCCAAGGTCACAAGGAGCCGACACCGGGAATTGAACCAGGCTCCCCTGCTTGATAAACTCAGTGCCAGTCAGTGTCCTTACTCACTGAGCCACTCCTTCTCTTAAGACTAAAGTTTAGTAGAGAGAGAGATTAAGGTAGCTATCTGAGTGTGTGTCCCCCCCTCCCGGGCACGGGGGGATGGAATGGGGGGTGATTTGCAGACTGGGGGAGGTGATGTGCAGCTAGGGGGGATGGGATGTAATGTGCAGGCTGGGGGGATGGGATCTGATGTGCAGGCAGGGGGGGGGGGTGATGTGCAGGCTGGGGGGGGGGGGGGGGTGATGTGCAGGCAGGGGGGTGGGATGTGATGTGCAGGCTGGGGGGGGTGGGTGATGTGCAGGCAGGGGGGTGGGATGTGATGTGCAGGGGAGTATTGTGTGTGTCCGTCCGTCCGTCAGCAATAAAGCTTAAAATAAAAATGTTGCTTTTTACAAACGGGTGCCACGCTCACACCGCATTATAGGCGGATCCACGTTTTAGCGGATCGCGCTATAACGGGGTTGAGCAGTAATAATAATAATAAAAAAAACAGTTACTATTATCTAATACTACATAACTTATTTATTAAAAGAAAAACCCCATAAGATTTCAAATGCTTTGCTGCTTTAACATTTCTAGTATTCCTTGTTATCAAATATAGTGCAGGATTTTAAGGGCAGCTGCAGCTAAACATTTTTAAGCACTCTCTTCTTTTTCTTAAACTGTTTTTTTTTAAACTTTATTAAAAGTATATTGAAGTTATGAACAACAATAAAAACGCGCAAGTGAGAGCTGCATGTTCACTTTGGTGATGTGTTTTGTGATACAGTAAGTTCCATGTATCATAAACATCAGGCTCATTGTAAGTAACTTTTAACTCTCAATAAATGACACAAAGATATAATGTTAATAAATGATCAAGCTAAATAGATACTGCTAACACTGCTGATATTTCACTGATAAAGAAACTCTGTTTCAATAAAAACATTATATTAAAATTAGTCTTTTCTGAAACAGTCCTTCTGTTGTAACCAAATGGTCCCTGTCACATGCAGAACCATAAAGGATATCACAGGAGGGGACAGTTGGACCACAAAGAGATGCAGAACACTGAACATGTCGGCACACAGTAGGAAGCCATAAAATCCATTAGTTGGGATTTAGTTTGATTATTTTCTTGATATTTAGAGCTTTCCTGACATATTAAACACTAAAGGGGATTCGGTGAAGAAGAAGAATCAGGCGCACGGTCTTAATCATCAATGAAAAGGGGGATTTATTGTGCCAAGGAATCCAACGTTTCGGCAGTAATACTGCCTTTCTCAAGGTGTCGGCTGCCAAATACAAGTGAACAGCAGATATATATACACACCAATACATGCCCCCCCTGGAACTCACCCCTCCCTGCTCAGCTCCACGACGTCGACGCCCACGTGATGACGTCAGCGCGCCTGCGTGGCGCTCCGTGATGACGTCAGACGTCGTCATGTATATCCCTGGTAGCACAACACAGAGCTGCCTAGGGGGAAAAAAACACTGCCACACCACACACCAGTTGGCAGCGCCCCGTTGTGGCAGTTGTGGCACCTTGAGAAAGGCAGTATTACTGCCGAAACGTTGGATTCCTTGGCACAATAAATCCCCCTTTTCATTGATGATTAAGACCGTGCGCCTGATTCTTCTTCTTCACTGGATCTATTTGGGACATCAGGAGCTCCCCAGAACCAGCGCACCGGCGGTTAAGTTCCCCACTTTCACCTGTTTGTTAGAGTTCGTGCACTACCATCATTCCAAACACTTAGGGGATTCAACATAGTCCAAAGTGGCTGTTGTGGTCATTTCTGACCCAAAACATCCCGAACAGCTGCTTTGACTTGATTGGATTACGGCCACAATTACTACTTTGCATGAAAACAGTTATCCCCAGATGTATCAAGCTCTGTTACCGGCTAACACATCCAAAAGGGAGTGAACTCTAATTGCCTTGATTTGGAGGTAGCGCCTGTTCGGGTGCGTCTTTACCGTAACCGTCAGGCTGAAGTTTTTCTTAATTGGGATGCAGCCGGCCTTAAAGAAACATAAAGTAGAAGTTACTGCATGATATAATAATTCCCATAGATATAGAGGCTTTCATAACAATTGTGTTTTTTTTTGTTTTGCAACTAGATGAAGTAAAGAATGAGGAATTTGGAGAAATAGATTCAGGCCAGTTGGCATCTTACTTTTGCAAAATTGGATCCATTATTACACTGAAATAAGAAGTGGATTCTGCCAATCGAAGTGATATATATAGTGAGCTCAAACTGGGTGGTAGGAACTTTGTGTACAACGGATCA